>NW_026876989.1:0-20596 GCF_032173495.1 Musca vetustissima | reverse complement strand
TGTCACAGAATATTATTGCGGCGGTCGGATGTAGAACGTTTGAATAGTTTTTTTTGCGGTACGGGAAAAAATTAAAAAAAAAAATAAAATTGTAAATAACTAGAAAAAAATAATGTACAAAAATTAGACATAATAAAAAATAAATTCTAATAAAAAAGAAAATGTAAAAAATTAGTTAATTAAAATCAAAGTAAAATATTAAAAATTATATTAAATTAAAAAAGAACAAAATAATTTTTAAAACGAAAAAAATAAAAATAATGAAAAATAAAAAACCGATACCAAATATTTACAACCAAAATATAAATTAATAAAAATTGTTTATATATAAATTAAAAAAAAAAATATTTATAAAATAAAAAAATAATAAAATTAAAAATAAATTGAAATATAATTAAAAAAATAAATTAAATATTATTATATATATAAATTCAAAATAAATAATTAAAAAATATAATTTATTAAACATTTCTTTAATTTAATAAATAAAAAATGCTCCTGGAAATATTATTATGCTTGCTCCTAGCCTTGTGGTATTTCGTAAAATTTCCTCGAAATAAAAATTTTACAAAATCGAAAGAAAGCAAACGAACCAGCTCGGAAAAATTAAAGTTACTAAGATTTCAAGAAATATCCGAAATTTGTAGTAAGTTTCTCCCAAAAAAAAAAAAATAAAATAAATAAAAATAAAAAATAAAATAAAAGTAAGGGAAGTAGTAAAGTCGGACTGGGCCGACTATGTGATACCCTTCACCACTTTGAGTACATTCTACATATGTATCCTAACAGACGTCGTGTGTTTGTTATATATCTACATCTGAACCGATTTCAGGGAAACTTGCCAGAGACTAATTTATATTACATCAGTACATTGTGTCAATCAGCCTAGCTATGGATCTTTTCTCGAAGCTTAGCAACATAATTTTAGACCTAATTCAATACCCTATACCAAAATTCGTGACTTTGGTGCACCAATTACATAAAATCGGGCGAAACTATATATGGGAGCTATATCTAAAACTTTCACGAAACATAGCACACGATTTTCATGAAACTTAAATCACACATTATTATTACCTACGGGAATTCAAATTTGAACTGATTTTCACGAAACTTTGCACACATCATTCTAGATTTAATTCAGTACGCTGTGCCAATTTTTGTGCAAATTAAAAGATTTCCAGGGACTTTGGTGCACCATTTACATAAAATCGGGCGAAAATATATATATGGGAGCTATATCTAAATCTGAACCGATTTTCACGAAACTTGGCAGACATCATTTTAGACCTTATTTATGACGCTGTGCCAAATCAAAAGATTTCCAGGGATTTTAGTGGACTATTTACCGAAAATCGGGCGAAACTATATATGGGAGCTATATTTAAATCTGGGCCGATTTTCACGAAACTTTGCACACATCATTCTATATTTAATTCAGTACGCTGTGCCAATTTTCGTGCAAATCGAAAGATATATAGGGAATTTTGTACACAATTTATCTTAAATCGGACGAAACTATATATGGGAGCTATACCTAAATCTGAACCGATTTTCTCGAAAATTGGCACACATTATTCTGGAACTAATTCAGTACGCTATGCCAAATTTCGTGCAAATCGAAAGATATATAGGGTCTCTGGTGCCCCATTTACATTAAATCGGACGAAAATATATGTGGGAGCTATATCTAAATCTGGACCGATTTTTCCCAATTTCAATAGGGTTCGTCCTTGGGTCAAACAAATAAGCTGTGCCAAATTTCATCCAATTCGGATCATAAATGCGACCTGTACTTTGTTTACAATTTAACACCAACAGCCGGACGGACGGCCATGCATAAATCGACTCAGAAAGTGATACTATGCATATTCTCAAAAGGAACCAAGGGTCTATCACGATTATTTTTGCCTGTTACAAACATATGCACAAAGACATAATACCCTGTACCACAGTATGGTGAAGGGTATAAAAACTATAATAAAAAAAAAAACAGTGAGCGGAACAGTATAGTCGGACGGGGCCGACCATACGATACCCTACAAAACTTCCATGAAAATCTAACTTTCGGTGGTTCTATATTCTGAAACATATTTGCACACTTTTGACTTGCTAGATGTCAGCAAATCATACATACCTCTAATTACTTGTCCAGCACAGTGTTGTATTGTGAAGGACTTTCAACTCGAAAAGTACAAATAATTAAGTTTTCGGTATCATCCGAAAAATAAAATTATTTTAAAAAATTCTTAATAGCCAAAAATTAATATTAAGATCCCGACTCAAACAGTTTTAAAATTTTTAAATTTTATAGAGAGAAAATCGAAGTATAATTTGATTTATAGAAGATTGTTCTATGATCTTTGCGACCAATGTGTTTTATAAAAAGTCTCTCTGAGGCCTTCATTTTTAACCACCTTCTTCTTCAAATTTTTTATGACAGCAAAATTATGTTAATACTGTTTGTGCCATATTCCGCCAAACGTTCGTTCTATTTATTCAGCTGTGTTCCATATTCGCTGGTTAACCTTTTATGAATGGTCGTGTATTGTTAAAAAATTTTTTTTTAATATCTTCTATGAGCTATTAAAAATTATATGTCATGTTCCATTTTTATTTATTTCTTCATTGTCATATTCGACATTTTTGCCAAAAGCAAAACGAAAATGAAACAATAACTCATATTGCCAAAATAAAAATAATTGACCTATTTGACTCAAAAATCGTGACCACACACATAACAAAATTTGGCCAATTGAAAATGGTAATCGCAAAGTTCATATTTTTGAAATGAATAATTTTCTTTTTAATAAAAACATAAAAATACTTATGCTTTATAAATTTAAACCAATTAATAAAACAATTTGGCGATAAGAAATATATGTATATTGAACTTGATTTGTTTTTGTTAGTAGTTTTTTTGTTTGCTTTAAATGAACTGAAAATGGTGTGACCTTGTAAATAAAGCGGTATTTTAAAAGTTCAACCAATTTTAGTTGAAGAAGAAATAAATATAAATTTTCTTGCAAGATTTTTAACTCCTAAGCAAATATCATAATTTCGGAACTTATTTTGTCCTCTTTACAATTTGAACATTTTAAAGCATTTTTGTTGAAGAAATCTTTATTTACGCATTGTCTGAATATAAATTAGATGGTTCGTATGAGTGCTGACAATACTCATACGCCTCATATTCATTTATTAGATTAAGGTTACATCAAAGATTTCAATGTACCAAAAAAATTTTAGTAGGGCTTCAGTAGTAGCCAAATCTAGTTCAGGTTCAAAAATAAGCTCTGCAGAATATTTAAATTCATTGATAGGTGTGTATGACATATACATTCGGCCCCGTCCATATATATTGCGGTGATTACTGTGATTTTTTTTTAATATTTAGACTTTGAAGTAATCGTTAATGAATACAAGACTTTTTTACGAATCCCTGATTTTTGAGAGGATTTACAATTCAACTGAATACTAGAGAAACATCGCATTATTCTTTTAGAAGAATCCCTGAAATGTCATCAATCATTATTTATAGACGATTATTTTACGGGATTTCAATATTCAAGCCTCAAGGTTTACAGTAGCTTATTTTGCAATATTACTTGCAAATCGCCAAAGGAAATTGGAACTTATTCCATCCTAGGGACAATATAAATATTGTGTAAAGGCATTTATTGGTCTACAAAATTTATTGTTCCGGAGGTCATATTGGGACGCATAAGTTTTAATAAAAATCATACGCCACATAAAAGTCGATCTTAAATTCCTATAAAAGAAAGTGTGGAGCCGCACAAATAATTATAATTCTTTTTGAAGTAATTTGTACTCTCGCTCATCAACTGTTGAAATTTGAAAATATTCCATCCCAGGAATAACATAAATCTTGTGCAAATGAATTTATTAGTTTACAAAATTAATTGTTCCGGAGGTCATATTGGGACGTATAAGTATTGATATAAATCATACGCCACATAAAAGTCGACCTGAAAGATAATTCCTATAAAAATAGTGTGGAGGTACACAAATAATAGCAATTATTCCTAAAGTGTTTTTTCTCTCTGAAAAATGAACCACGAATTAAAATATGTAATAGAATTGCAACGTATAAGTATTGACATGACGTATACGTCAACTTTGGAAATCAAAAATTTGTCTCAGAAGTCAAATATATCACTCTTTTCTGGTTGTGCAGGCGCAAGAGTTTGTAACGCCGCTAAATATTGGTCCTAGACTCAACATTAAGATTGTCATATTTCGATTAGCTGAGTCGATCTAGACATGTATGTCAGTCCGTCCCTTTGTCCATTATAATTTGTACACACCATACAGGTCACAGTTATGGACCAGTCTTCATGAAATTTTGCATATAGGATGGGTTCTGGTCAAAGATATAAATACTTAATTTTTGTCGGTTTTTCTGGTCGCTCCAGAGGCTGCAATTATGACGCGAAGATCCCGAAATTTTACATGGAGAAGGGGATTGGTCCAAAGAATAAGCATGCCTGTTTTGATAAAGATCGGTCATGATCTGACTTTTGTGTGAAAAATGACAAAATTTATATTCTACAGCGTATATATTTACTCCTGAAGGACATAGACCCGAGAAGTTGATAGTATATTCAAGAGGAGTGGTTGGCCTTTATATTGATACCATTTATATTGTCGTATGTACTCGGATGTAGGAGTTACACGTAAATATTTACAGGTGCTTATGTATAGTAAACCATTACCACTGGCGAAAATATAGCGCTGATCGCTTTGACATTTTCCATGAGGTTCCAGTTATGGTCCCCGTATATGGTCCGGGGGGATGAAGTGGACCGAAAACTTTTTTTGTGTTTTGTCGAGGAGAACTATAGGCTATAGTTGATAGTGCACGGTGAAGGGAATCTGCACAAGTAATTAGAAGGGCTGTAATGAATATTTGTAATATTTTGAAAATATGTCAGTGTAAAGAAAATGTGTTGTTGTACTCAAATCCCGCAAGAGGGTGCAACTATCACGAAATATTGCCTAGGCTCGTAATAAACAGAAAGTTAGAGTTCCGTGACAGTTGTGTAGGGTATCGTATGGTCGGCCCCATCCGACTATATTGCTCCGCCCCTGTTTTTCTTTTATATTTTTTATTTATAACCTTGAAAAATAATTGCATCGGTGGCGGATACGTGTTGACAATACTTATACGTCATATTTAATTTTGCAATGATTCATTTGAAGGATTTCGTTTGAGATAATATTGTAATTTCTGTGTTCTTTTTAAAGGTAGGTGCAACCCAATGGGGTAATGCTAGTATGACTGAAAAATATAGTATTTCAGATTACCTTCCTCGGTTCCAGATTATCGCAATAATGTGAAAAATGTAGGGACTGTAGGACATTAATAAATATCTATGTGGCGTATAAATTATGAAATCACTTATACGTCACAATAATTTGTGTTTAAAAATTTTATCGTTAGAAAATAATTCGAAGTGGATAAATTTTAAATTTTAAAAATGTTTTTTTTTTTTTCAAAATATATTTCTTTGGCTTCTTAATTGAAGGTATACACATATTGGACATCATGGTGGCGTATAGGTCATTCCATCTCTTATAAATATTGTTTTATTTTATTTTATTTCCTTTTTAACTTCTTTTGAGGGGTAATCCATTTGCGTTTTGAGGACTCTTCATTTCAGTTTGGAAGGTGAGATCTTATAGACCAATATCCTACCATTGATTTTTTCCTATTGCCATAGTGGCGTATGGGTGCTGACAGTACTTATCAGTCAAGGGTACTCTTCGAACAATATTCCTGATTACTTCTTGCAGCAATATCTAACAAATCGGAACTAAATTTTTTTAGATATGGTCCCAATAGAATGAAATCTCACCTGCCAAAAAACGACACCTACAGTTTTTGGTAATGATCGATTAATAGTTAGGGAATAAAATCGACCCTCCTCTCTTACAACAGATAGATTTCCAATTTTTCCTTAACGAGTTTTTTATTTCTGGTCATCGATTGAAAATATATACTTTTTAAATGAGCCCTTCTCCGAAAATGCCTTCAATTTCATATCCAAATATGTTTTCTACCACTTTAGCCATGTGTTCTTGAATTTTTCTGCTCACACTGTAAGCTAGTGTACCGATTGAAAATTACCGCCATTCAAAAAAGTATTCCTGATGCCATAATGACTACCTATCGTCTGCAGAAACTTCATTATAGAAAAAAAACCTACAGCAACGACGACTTCATAAACTTCACTTAGAAGCCGTGTTGCATTGGAAAGTGTCCTATTTCATGCAATGACCTGTACTATCTTGATTTTGGCTTGCGATGAGGAGGACAACGATGATGATGCGGATGATGATGTAGACCACAGACCACCATAGTCATATTGCATTTATTTTTTTATTTATGCATGCACATAAACATAACTTTTTTGCTTCTCTTTTTAATGTTTTCTTTTTCTTCTCTCCCTTCTTCTTCTTGTTTATGCTCCGCTGTAGGTAATCTACCACAATATGCGAATGTGCGCAGCTGCAACTGTTGTCCTTATGGCTATCACATCGATTTGGATTTCGTCCGGTACTGTGAATCGCTGGCCAATGCCAAGCCATCGGAGGAGGAGTTGCAACGGCGCAGCCGACGACGATCACGAAAATCCATGGAATTTATGTTGGGTCTGGACTCAATATTTGATCAATGGGATGCCATCGATAAGCCACAAACATTAACGGAGGTAAGTTGGGGAACACAACACAAAAACAGAAACAGAAAAAAAACGTCAACGTTTGGAACGAACAATGGCGCTATGTGACGGAGTTTAACTGCCAGCCAGCTAGCCTGTCTGTCTGAATGGTCTTGGGTGTCTGGATGTTGCTGGGGTTAGTTGGTGTGGGGGCTAAAAATCAATTCAAATAAATTAAACCGCCTCTTTGGCAAACGGTTTGCCAAATAAATGAAATTTGTCTTGGAGGCTGTTCGTTTTTGGGGGGAAGTTATAAATTATTTCTAGCCATGGCATGCCATCTGTGGTGGGTCTCTCTAAAAATTTAAATCTAATTTTTTTCTATGAGCGGGCCTTTGACTGTCATTGCGTGAAAAATTTGGAAAAAATAAATTTCTTTGGAGGAGAGAAATTAATTAATTAATAACCTCAAAATGTGAAAATTGAAAGGCAAACACCAATTCCGTCAAGGTGAATTAGGTTTCCATTAAGAAAACTGCAATTAAACTCAGCTGAATATCAATTCCTTGAGGAAATCTTAAATTCAGCTTAGCTGATTTAAGTTTACAGTAAGAAATCTTCAATTCAGCATAGCTGAATTATGTTTATTGTGAGAAATCTTTAATTCAGCATAGCTGAATAAGACTTACATTTGAAAATTTCTACTTCAGCTTAGCTGAATAAAACTTCTATTCACAAATCTGTAATTCAGCTACGTCAAATAAGAATTTTGTAATTCAGCTTAGCTGAATTAGCTTTATGATAGGAAATCTCAAATTAACTTTTGCAAAATTAGTTTTCTGGAAGAGATTCTTCAATTCTCTTTTGCTGAATTTCAGTTCTGTTAAGAAATCATCTATTCAGCTTACCTGAATTAGGTTCTTTGTGAGAAATCTTCAATTCAGCATAGCTGAATAAATTTTATATGGAGAAACCTGCTATTCAGCTAGCCAAATACGACTTCGGATATGAATTCTGCAATTCAGCTTATCTGAATTTGATTTATGATGGGAAATCTTGAATAAACCTTTGCTAAATTAATAAGAATCTGGTACGAAATCATCTTTTCATCTAACTGAATAAGGTTTTCTGTGAGAAATTTTCAATTCAGCTTAGCTGAATAAATCTGATATTCAGTTATGCCAAAAAAGATTTTGGGTAAGAATTTTGCAATTCAGCTTAGCTGAATTAGAGTTTTTATAGAAAATCTTCAATTTAGCCCAGCTGAATTAGAGTTTCTATAGAAAATCTTCAATTTAGCCCAACTGAATTAGAGTTTCTATAGAAAATCTTCAATTTAGCCCAGCTGAATTAGAGTTTCTATAGAAAATCTTCAATTTAGCCCAGCTGAATTAGAGTTTCTATAGAAAATCTTCAATTCAGCTTAGCTGAATTAGAGTTTCTATAGAAAATCTTCAATTCAGCCCAGCTGAATTAAAGTTTCTATAGAAAAATTTCAATTCAGCCCAGCTTAATTAGAGTTCCTATAGAAAATCTTCAATTCAGCCCAGCTTATTTAGAGTTCCTATAGAAAATCTTCGATTCAGCCCAGCTGAATTAGAGTTTCTATAGAAAATCTTCAATTCAGCCCAGCTGAATTAGAGTTTCTATAGAAAATCGTCAATATAGCCCAGCTGAATTAGAGTTTCTATAGAAAATCTTCAATTTAGCCCAACTGAATTAGAGTTTCTATAGAAAATCTGCAATTCTACCAAGCTGAATTACAGTTCATATATGAAATCTTCAATTCTGTTGGAGTTCCTACAGAAAATCTTCACTTCTGCCCAGCTGAATTAGAGTTTGTATAGAAAATCTTCAATTCTACCCAACTGAATTAGATTTTAGTTATTAAATTTTCAAATCTGCTAGCTGAATTGGGGTTTCTGTAGGAAATTTTTAGTTCAGTTGAGCTGAATTGATGTTTCGTTAGGAAATCTTCAGTAGAAATTAGCTGAATTGAGTTTTCAAATGTAAATATTCAATTCAGCATAGCTGAATAGCTTCCATAGCAAATTTTCCTAATATTTTTATCCACGCCTTCAACACTTTCATGATTTTTCGTTTATTTTTTTGTCAATTTTGGTGCCATTAAAAACCATTAAAAATTTAATTACTCCATTAAAAAGTCGACACTTTGGCAGCCACGAAAAAAAATGAAACAAAAATTTTATATTTCAATTAAACCAAAAGAAGAAATCCGCATCCAGACATGGCAACGCCAAGGCGTAGCGAAAAGAAGGCGATCAAATTAAAAGACATCATTTTGTTGTCAAAAGCCTAATGAAAAGTGAGGCAATAAAATTGCGCTTTGATCTTTGGCTGGACGGGTGGATGGAACTGCCAAAGAGAAGAAAATGAAAGAAATACTGGGACCACCACCACCATCCATAATCAACTGCAGCGGAACAGCAGGCTGGATGGCCGGTTGGCTGTTGAAAGCAAATGTGTGACAAAACTTATTAAAAGCCAACACACAAATGTTTCTTGGGCGATGAAAGATCAAAAGAGGCCAAAATCAACAACAACGAAACTTCCTACAACAACAACTTTCACCAATAACAACAAAAATAAAAATAAAAATTAAATAATAATTATTTTCTCTTTTACTTTTCAGTTACCTCATGAAAGTGAACCCGATTCCCCCTTTGCTAGTCTGCAGCGCACACCATCCTTCACCTCAACACCCTATCAATATCAACAGCACCAGCCCTCGAGGCAAAGATCTTCATCAGTTCCCCGTTTTGGTTCAACCACACCCACCCCCTATCCACGTTCCGAATCCCCCTTTGGTACAGCCTCCTCCACATGTTCTTCATATCGCGGTGCTGAAAGTGATCAAGCTTCTTACCCCATACGTCGCCCGGCAATAAGTCCTCCGGAGACGAAGGCATTTCTGCGTGATGCTCTCGATGAGGTATGCAGTGATTTTGAACGAACTCTGGAGAGAGCTTCGATGAAAAGAAAGAAATTGGGTTATCGTGATGATTCTGGTGGTGGAGGGAGAGGGAAATATGACACGGGTTATCTTAGCGATCGTAATAACAACAGCAATCACAGCGGACCCTATATCAAGGGTCTTAGTTATAACTATCAGGATAAGCGTTATAATGGCTGGTCCTGGGATACGGCGGATTCATCGCAGGATGTTGGAGGTGAGTACAAGAAATATTAATTAAAATAAAAATTATATAAAAATACAAAAATTATTAATTCAACTCTGCTGAATAGGGTTCCCAAGAGATAACTCGCAATTCAGCCCTGCTGAATTAGATGTTCAAAGGAAAATCTAAAATTCACCGATGCTGAATTAGATTTTCGAATGGCAATCTGCAATTTAGGTCAGCTGAATTAGATTTTTGGTCAGAAACCTGAATTTAGCTCAGCTGAATTGGGCTTAAAATAGGAAATCTTCAAGTCGACCCAGCTGAATTGAAGTACCGATGAAAAATATGTAAATTAGCTTAGCTGAATTGGAGTTCCTATAGGAAATCTTCAAGTTGGATCAGCTAAATTGAGGTTTCTATGAGAACTCTTTAATTCAGCTTAGCTAAATTAGTGTTCCAATAAAAAATCTTGAAGTCGACCGAGCTGAATTGAGATTCCGATGACGAATGTTTAATTCATCATAGCTGAATTGGGGTTCCAATAAGTAATTAACAATTTAGCCCTGCTGAATTAGGTTTTCGATAAGAAATTTGAACTTTTATTTAGCTGAATTGAGTTTACGATCAAAAATCTATAATTCAGCTCAGCTGAATTGCAAAATCTTCAAGTCGACCCAGCTGAATTCGGGTTCCGATAGAAAATGTTTAATTCAGCTCATCTGAATTTGTGTTCCAGTAGGAAATCTTCAAGTTGGAACAGCTAAATTCATCAAAAATCTTTAATTGAGCTCCGTTGAATAGGAATTCCAATAGAAAATCTCAAGTTCCCACAGCTGAATTGAGGTTCCGACGAAAAGTCTTTAATTCTGCTTAACTAAATTGGACTTACAATAGGAAATCTTCAAGTCGACCTAGCTGGATTGAGTTTTCGATGAAAAATCTTTAATTCAGCTCAGCTGAATTGGGGTTCCGATATTAAATTTTCAAGTCGAACCAGTTGTATTGATATTCCGATGGGAAATCTTTAATTCAGCTTAGCTGAATAGTGGTTCCTGTAGGAAAACTTAAAATCAACCAAGCTGAATTGAGTTTTCGATCAATAATATTTAATTTGGCCCTGCTGAATTAAGGTTCCGATGAAAAATTTGGCTTATAATAGGAAATCTTCAAGTCGGTCCAGTTGAATGGAGTTTTCGATCTAACATCTTTAATTCAGCTCAGCTGAAGTGATGTTCCAATAGGAAATCTTTAAGTTAGACCAGCTAAATTTAGATTTTCATGAGAAATCTATAATTCAGCTCATCTGAAGTGCAATCCTCAAGTCGACTTAGCTGCATTGAGATTCTAATGAGAATAATTTGTCATCTTATGTGAATTGAAATTCAGCTCAGTTTATTACGTTTCTAACAGAAAAATCTTCAATTTTGCTTAGCTGAATTACGGTTTATGTGGTAAATATTGAATGTAACTTAGCTGAATTAGCTTTTCTGTACGAAATATTTAATTCAAACCAGCTAGATTGAGGTTTTTGTCATAAATCTTCCATTCAGCTTTGCTGAATTAGAGTTTTCATATAAATTCCATAATATAGACCCGCAGAATTCGTAAAAACGGTAGGTTGTCTCCAATTCAGCTTAGCAGAATTAGTTTTTTGGTGGAAATTTTTCAATTTGGCCTAGCTGAATTAGGCTATAGATGAGAATTCGTCAATTCAGCTAAGGCGAATTAGTTTTCTTGTCAGATATTTATAATCTAGTTCAGCTGAATTAGGTTTTTGGTGAGAAATTTGCAATTCAGCTTAGCTGAATTAGGCATTCGATGGAAAATCTTCAGTTTAGTTGAACTGAATTAGGTTTCCAGTGGAAAATCTTTAATTCAGCTTAGCTGAATTTGGGTTATGGTGGGTAGCCTTTATTTTAACTTAGCTGAATTGGGTTTCCTGTGCGGAATCTTCATATTAACACGGCTGAAATAGGTTTCGTATAGGACATGAATTGAGTTTTTTTTGTTAGAATTTCTTATGTATTCGATTTCTGAGAGGAAATTTTCTATTCAGCCCATCTGAATTGATTTAAAACATTATCGGTATATAAAAGAAATGTTTTTTTTTCTTTAAAAATTCACATTGTATTAACTTTACTTTGAAGTTGATGGGCAAATATTTATTTCCCTTTTGGCCAAAGTTTAAATTGTTGTTTTTCTCGGATTTGTTTGCCAAAAAATCAGATCTAATTTTGGTTGCCCAACAGAATTTTAAGTAACTTCAAAATACTTCAGTTTTTGTTGATGTTGTTTTTGTGGACGGTTTGTCACACACGATTGTCTAAAATAAACATCGATTCGCGATGATGCTTCAACACATTGCGAGTGTGAAATCAATAGAGATGTGTGAAGTGTTGAATGACAGTTCGAGACAGAGCTGTATAGGAATGAAATCTTCGGCGAAGAAATTAAGAAAATGAAGGGTAATAGTAGGAAATTTGTCTCCAAAATAAAAAATCATTTTCTATAAAAAAAAAATAAAATTTCCATAAAAAAATAAATTTCTAAAGTGCAGCTGCTTTGTAAAAGAATTCAATATTTTGTTTTCTCAAACCACCACAACCGTAAACGTCAAATTGTAAATTCTTACCAAATTTTTATGCAAACTAATAAATCACCGAAACAACAACAGCAACAATTTCATAAAAATATTGTATAATAAAATTGCATTAAATTAAGAAAACTCAGACAAAGTAGAGACAGGCCAGATGGTGACGCACATAATCACACACAACCACACTTACTCACACACTGGATATCCAAAGTGAGCCCCTTAATAAAGTGAAACAAAATTTGCGTCGAAAACCAAAAACCAACAACACATTAAATTCGCACAAAATTTGAATTTCAATTGCAGTTTTGTTTGAATTTATTTATTTTTCGAAAATTTGAAAATTGTTATGTTTAGCTTGCAGTCGAATAGTTTTTTTGTATTTTGCCTGCTTTTATGGGCTTTACATAGAGTCTAGGAAATTTTTGCAGTGAGGAATTTTATATGTGGCTGCATACAAATAAGTCGTAGTAGTTGTTAGTGTTTTTGTTGTTGTTACTATGATAATTGAATTTGCTAAAGCATTCAAATCAAAAACCGAAAAACCCATAAATTTTCAAATTTTATGCTGAAAAAATGAAAATGAAATTTACGATCAAAACCAGACTTGTAGGTAGCATAAATTATGATATCTAATGCAGTCTACCATACAAGCAATAGAAATAAAAATTATGGATACATAGGAGGTCCATTGAATTCGGGGGATCTACAAAAAGGGCCGACTTTGAAAATAGTTCAACTAAAGGGCTCCCTAATGTGAAATACACTTTGCACTTTGCTTAACTTCTGCGAACCTCACCGATATAAAGGCCTTTACGTCGGTGCTATGTCAAAACTTGGAGGACATATTTTACCTTGAGAATTAAATCCACTTTGGTTGAAAAATGCGGCTATGATATAGGTTTCGATCATCGGTCCAGAAAGTTATATAGAAATTATATTAGGTTGGGAAAAAAGAAATCCATTAGGCCTTCGAAAATATCGATAAAATCGGAGAAATGATCGAAGTTGACCACATGTTAGCAGCCGTAACATCGCCCAGGAGCCTAAAATCGACCATAAAACAGTTTAAACACAGTTTAAAAAAGCTAGATTACCAGATTTCCATTTTCATCTCTACAGGATGATGTGCTTGCATCGAATCTTTCGGTTTGGTGTTTTACTCCTTGGTAAAATTTCAGGACTTCATTCAAATTTCCAATATTTTGCCATATATGATTCCTGGTCAGAGGGTTTTTTTCTACAGAAATATCCTACCAAAATTTTTTTCTATAAAAATCTGTTATATGGGCAGTGGATTTGTTTTAGAAAACATCTGATTTGCCATAGCCAAAGTCAACCGTCTTTGGATTTTTATGAAAAAAAATATTAGTTAACAAAATATAAACATATCTCGAAAACACGTAATTCATTTAATGCTACATTTATCATTTTTAAAATACTTATTTTTTGAATTGTTTTGTTTGCAACAAATTGAACGTGTAAATGAAATTATAAGCAGGCAAAAACATTTATAATGCAGCACACATGAATGACGTGGGAAACAAGCTGAATAAAAAAATATATTGTTGAAAAAAATACCAAAATACAACTGAAAACAAAACTGAACTAAATGTATGCCCCAACACCATTTGTTAGCTGTGGAGTTTTTTGTTTTGTAAAATTTTTATTCAGTTTTTTTGTTATACTTTTTTTGCAATAGTTTTGTTGTTGTTTTATTTCAGTTCAACATGATTCATAGAGTCATGCTAACATTTTGATATAATTTAGTTGCAGTTAAACATGGATGTGATAGACATTTTAAACACATCTAAATTTGAAATGTGAATAATAGAAAAAATAAGACATAAGAAGTAGATGGAGACAGATGTGAGGAGCAATACAAAAAAATATTCGAATATACATTTATTAATGTTAAGGTACATATATAGAAAAAATTACAAAAAAATATATATTTTTATAAGTTTTTATTTATATAGGAATTCTAAACTAAAAAATTATCAAAATTTATACAAATTAATTTTAACCAAATCCGGCACGTCAAATCCTGCCTAATATTTTTTAGAAATTCAGAGTAAAATTTCAACCTGACTACACTTATTATTCGTATTCCTATGATTGATTTAGGGTATTTTTATGTCCAACTTGATCGCCTCAATATTGACATTTTGTAAAATAAAACTCACACAATTTCTCACATAATTATCGAGAATAACATTTTGATATTTAAGCAGTGTAACTAAATGTTGTCGGTTTATGTCAACTATTTAGTTGTCCAATATAAGTTCGATTCTACATATTAAACAGAACACATAACTTATTGACGATTTAATGATGATGATAAATTTTTCAAATTTTCGTAGAATATTAAATAAAATACAAACATGTTTTTACATCTCCAAATCTAATAATTCATTGGTCAAAAGATATTTTATATTACCAAGTAAATTAAAATACGTAATCATTACAGCCAATTCGGTTGAATAACGTGGCACAAATCCCTAAAAGTGCTATTTGGGAGTCAGTCATCATAATTGAGAATTTTTTTTCCAATATTGTTATTATAAGCACTCCATTCAATATAAAATATTATCCATCGATCCAATATTATCTATAATAACTAATATTTTAGCCTGCGTTTCAACCTGTTCCAAATTTGGGGATAATTTATTGAGAACAAAATTTGATTGAATATTTCTTTGAGCCATACATTGTATTAAGCCTACGGTCAATAACTGGGTACGTTTGTACCATTTTTTTAATAAAAATGCTGTAAAATTTTTAATAATGGAAATATTTGGATCAAATTTTGGGGAATCATTCTTGAGATATTTTCACACATAATCGAAGAAGAAATTATAAATATTTTCCATATATATAATTTGTAAAATTTTTTAAAATTATTTCCTGCGTAGATCAATAACCGTGGTACATTTGTATTGGGATCTAATTTGGATGTTCACCAATCCCTCTGCAAATTTTTGTGACCCTAATATAACATTCCGATTTTCTTTCAATTTAATAAACTTTCGATGGCATTTTTAAGTAGATCATTCATTAAAAACAAAAATTGATAGTTTATGTTTTTTCCGTTAAACATTTCGTTCAAATTTCAATACAGTATCGACAGCCATATCTTTCTAAAGAGTACCGGAAAAGTAGGTATAAACATACTAAAATAGATTTATTGAGAACAAAAATTGATTGATTAATATTTTTGTATAAAAATCCTACTATAATTTTAAAACATGATCGACAACACTAACTTTCAATCATCCCATTTTAATACCAAGAATACTAGGAGTGCACAATTTCAAATTCCTATCTTAAATATTTTCATTTCAACAGACTGAAATGCATGACTATGGGTCTCCGACGATTTTTTTGGCGTTTTTTTTTCACATTTAGTATGCACTTCATATTACGGTGGAGGACAAATAAATTCTCTGCTCAGATGACAGATTTGTTGTAGAAGTAGAAAAAGCAACTGTCCGTAGGACAGATTCTTTGCCAGGGGATTTTTAAAATAAATAAATTAAATCTATTTCAGTGGACAATTTTCTTCCAACTCTTTGCCTGTAGAATTGTTCCTATAAAAGAAAATCCGATTCTCCGGCCATAAATTAATCTTTGGTCCGGGGTAATTTTTTATTATAAAATAGTTCCTAGACCAGAGGAAGTTTTCAATAGAAAAACGTACGCTATGACATTATTTTTAATAACACAAAACAAATACTCTTCCCGAAATGTATGCCAACATACTAGGAGTATAATAAAAATCCTTTGGAACGAGTACCTTTTTGTAAACTATTAACGATGCTTTGGCTAAATAATTTTGAAAGACCTCCATATGATCTCACAAGGTCTTCCCAAATCTTCTATTGTATTCTCCCGTCTTATCTAACATTCCATGAATACTTCTATTCAAAATTTGGTCCAAATTATTCTACAAATCACATGTGTTACATATCTCAACAACTCAATACCTCAAACCTACAATATTTGAACTTCTTTCAATTATCACCTTTTTTCCTTCGCTGGTATTTGCTCTGATTTCGTGTACAGATACCCTAAATCCACAAATAGATCTATTAGTCAGGCCAAAGACAAGACAACAAATACAGACATAATCTTCAGTTTTTTGTTTGCCTACAAATGTTTCGAAAACAAAACATTTATTTGACTTTCTTATCTGCTGTTGAAGGCAAGGTAACGATTTTGAAAAAAAAACACGAAAGCAAGTAATTGTAGCGTCTTCTCACCACCACCACAACACACAAAAATGAGAAGATGAAGCTCCATTTTTCTTTTTTTTTTACTTGAGCTTAAATTGCTATTTTTTCGAAATCTTGGAAAGTGTAACAGCTAAGCTAAGCTGTGGGAAACGAGAGACATCCAAATCTCTGGCGGTAATGAACAGCCAGAGATAATTGTTTAATGAGTTTTGTTAATAATTTTGTTGCCTCCTCGTGCATACTTTCGATTGAGTACAAAGTAACAAAATTATTATAATGTTTTTGGCGAATACTCTTCTTTTCAAATAGGGTTGCCAATGAAAGCTTTTTAAATAATAAAGGGATTTTTTTCTATACAAAACATTAGTCCTGAGAATTGAGGATTTTTCAATATTGAAATAATAATCAGTTCTGTCAATATTAAATACATTATATTGATCGCATATTTTCCAGAATAGCGAATAGTTAAGGCAACGTCTGTTCCATATCTGGAAAGGATTTATTGAGAACAAAATTTGATTGAATATGAACTGCATGAACATTGTATTAGGAATAAAAATTGATTAATGTAATATTCCCATCTTATAAAATATCATTCTAATTTCAATACAGGATGGGCAGTTATAATTTTCGAAAGAGTAACCGGGGTAGGCATATGTAAAATAGATTTATTGAGAACAAAAATTGATTGCTCATATTTTTTTAAAAAACCTCATTTCAATACTGAATCGACAAGTATTACATTAAAATGAGTAACTGGAGGATAGGTTTATTAAAAAATATTTATTGAGAACAAAAATTGATTGCTTAATATTTTCCCATAAAAATCCTACTGTAATTCCAATACCGAATCGGAAACCCTAACTTTCAAAAAAGAGTAACCGGAGAGTAGTGGTGTTAATTATCTGCAAATTTTTATTTTGCATTTTTATTTGTTGCTGTTTTTTTTCTCTTTGCTCAGGTTGTTTAATAAACAAAATACAACAGTTACAGTAACAACAACAACTGGAAATAATAATCAACACAAAAAACGAAGAAGATTCAAGTAAATTTTCCTAGACTTATTTAGTCTACCATCTACATCTCATCAATAATTGTGCTACTGTTGTGGTGCTGTGGGGTTTTGAGATTTTTTTGTGTCTGAAGTCGAGATTTTTTTACAGATCTGTTCGCTTCAAGTGATTTAGTTTGCAGAAAACTTTCGAAACGAGCGTGTAATTCTGAGCAAAATAATTTTGAAATAAATTATATAGAAAATTATTAAATGGCGCGAATTGAAAAATTAAAAGAATTTCGAAATAAATTCTAAATAAAATAAGTGACAAGAATAATACTCAAAGTATCTAACCAAATTAAAAAAAATAGAAATTTATTATAATAAAAAAAAATACAAAATTTATAATCCAATATATTAAATAAATAAGTTTTCTACCGAAAAAATATACAAAACTAAAAAGAGAAAAAAATTGTTGAAGAAATTTTCAAATTTGCAAAAAATACTGAGCTAATATTTAAAACAATCCAACACTTTTTTGAAATTTTTATAATCCCACAATGTAAAAATAAATATATATTTCCGAATTGAACGCAAAACTGATAAGAGTTGAGCATGTTTTCATCTGCGAATAAAATTAAGAAACGTCAAAAGAAACGTTCACCCCAACGCCTTCGAGTTGATGAATCTTCAGTTGAAGGGGTCACATTACGAAGGAAATCAAAAATACCCTGGCATAAATCTTGGTGGCAAGAATGTAAGTGTTTGGATTTTATATATTAAATTTTGAAAATTCTAGTGGGTAAATAATTGGGAACACCTTCCACGCATAGCCATAACAAAAAACTGTAGGTGTTGAAAATTGTATTTAAAACGCTTGGAAAACTTCTTGACTTATTCACAATTTATTATAATTATAGACCTCTTCTATGGAAATCTTATAACATTTTGAAAACACATTGTAAATATGATAAATTCCTTTAGAAGACCTCCTGAGTTGTAGAACAACTCTTGAAGCCCTTCAAATGTTTGGAATATCTTCGAAGAAGTCTGTTTTATATACAGGATAATTCTTTGCGGATGTTTTCTCCCTTAGAAAACTGTGGTCTCACCATTATATTGAATTTTCGGTGCCTATTTTCCATAAGAATTTTCTAAGATATGATACATATAAAACCCATTTAAATGCCATATTTTGTACTTCTACTTTAGTCAATTTCATAACGGGAGTATATTTATTGAGAACAAAAATTGATTTCATATTAATTATCATAATTCAGGAGACGAAGGTATCTTTAAGCTTGAAGCAAATAAAACTCACTAACAATGTATGTATCATTTGAAGGGTCAAAGGCCTTCAATAACCTTTTCCATGTCTGGATAAAATTTATTGAGAACACTAAATTAGGATAATCAGGATATCTGTCTGTATAGGAAAAAATCTATTAATTTTGATTTAATTCGAATCTACACTAATTCAAGAATGTCCCTAGAAATTTTAAAGTGAAAATCTCAACTATTTTTGAAGATATAGCCGATTTATTGTGTCAGCATCAAGTGACAGCAAGAGGGCTTCTCAAACTTTAAACGCGTTTTTCTCCAAACAGCCTTTTACGAATGGCGGGCACGATAACTTAAAAACTAATAACCCAATCGGTTTCAAATTTTCGGACGCTTCTCTGTGAGTGTATAGCTATCGTATGAACTAAGCCAATCGGCGAAGATCTTCCTTATTTTTTAACTTCGTTTTTGGTCAAAAATAGGCGATTTCCCAAAAGTTCCGCAATTTTGTTTCTTTCCAAGTAATATTTCAGGGGATATCTAAATTGGAAACAAAAATTTATTATTTTTTCTGTCGACAAAATAAGAATTCATTGTTTTTCATTTGAAAGCATTTTAGGCAAAAATTCATGAACCAATTTTGTTTATTCCCTGGGTAACATTTATTGTGAACAAAATGGATCGCGAACAAAATGGATCTTCCAGAAGAATCAATGAACAATTTATTGAGAACAAAATTTGATTGTTTTATCCAGAAAAATTCACAATTCATTGGCTTTGTTAGGAGAATTATGTTGCCCGTTTAAAATACCTTTTTTATAAACTGAAATGGCATAACTCTTATAAATCATATAATCCCATTTATAAGTATTAAATGGCCTAATATACACATTTTGTTCAATAAAATGAACTTTAACTCTATAACATTGATTGAAAATGTTTATAAAATAATCGAAAGTCGAAATATTTACTTAACCATAAATGGCGTCTAGACTCACGTTAAAAATAAAAACATAGCTAAATAATATTCCTAAATTCATATATATGTTACTTTAAAAGCCCATTTTCCGCTTCTTTTCATCTGTCATCGAACAAAAGAAGATTTTATGTTAATTTTTGCAAAATCCATAAATATCTTTTTTAAATATTTATGATTCATGGTAATTTATGTTTGTGGGTATTTAAGAAGATTATGTTCTCAGATGATTTGTTGATAATGATCATATGATTTGTTTTGTTGGATTCCAGTTTTTTTTATGAGCAAAAGATTAACTGGAGAATATGTTTATGAAATTTTGATGACTCTATATGGAAAAGACATAAGTAAGATTTTAGTAGTTTTTAAACGATTTGTTTTTCTATTGGTCGGTTCCCGTACTGCAAGAATCTACCAGATTTTACTAATTTCTTGGATATCATAATTGAAAATTCGTTATCATAGTAAAAATTAGTAGATTCTTGCAATAGGGGGACATACCATATGTTTTTTAAAAGAAAATAATACGTAGATTTAGAAGGGAATATGCCAAAAATATACCAAATCTGGTTACCTGAAATGAAATTCTTGACTGAATAACCTGTATAATATTTATTGAGAACAAAAATTGATTGGTAATTGTTATAAACTAAAATTTGTGGATTGAGTAACCATTTATTATAACATAACA
>NW_026876988.1:0-20787 GCF_032173495.1 Musca vetustissima | reverse complement strand
AGTAATGTTTGAGGTATTCAGAAAATAATCTTTTGGAGTTCTATAAGAATACCTCTAGGATTTCTTCTATAAGACTAAGAAGACGTCTTAGTCTCCTTCTATAAAAAGTCCTTTTGGCCTTCTCTAATAAGTTTTCTATAAATAGATCTTTCGGTATTTCTTGAGAATACCGCTTAGTCTTGAGAAGACTTTTTGGTCTTCTATGAGAAGACCTCACCGTCTTCAGTGTGAAAACCTCTTGGTCTTCTGAGAGAAGACCTCTTGTTCTTCTACGAGAAGCCATATGGGAAGACTTCATAGGGAAGACCTCTTGACCTTCTATTAGAAGACTTCATGAGAAGACCTCTTGGTCTTCTATGAGGCTTTCAATTAAAAGACATTTTGGTCTTCTATGGGAGACCTTTTAGTCTTCTATGGGAGACCTTTTAGTCTTCTATGGGAAAACTTCTGAGAGAAGACCTCTTGGCCTTCTATTAAAGCCTGAGAAGACTTCACCGTCGTTAGTGTGAAGACCTCTTGGTCTTCTGAGAGAAGACCTCTTGTTCTTCTATTATAAGACATATGGTAAGACATGGGACCTCATGGAGAACCCCTGGACCTTTGTGGTCCTCTATGAGAAGACCTCTTCGTTTTCTATGAGAAGACCTCTTCGTCTTCTATGAGAAGACGTCTTCGTCTTCTATGAGAAGGCCTCTTGGTCTTCTATGAGCAGACCTCTTGGTCTTCTATGAAAAGACCTTCTGGTTTTCTATGAGAAGACCTCGTGGTCTTTTATCAGAAGACCTCTTGGTCTTTTATGAGAAGACCCCTTGGTCTTTTATGACGACCTCTTGGTCTTCTATGAGAAGACCTCTTGGTCTTCCATGAGAAGACATATTGGTTTTCTATGAGAATACCTCTTGGTCTTCTATGAGAATACCTCTTGGTCTTCTATGAGAAGAACTCTTGGTCTTCTATGAGAATAATTCTTGGTCTTCTATTAGAAGAACTCTTGGTCTTCTATGGGAAGACCTCTTGGTCTTCTATGGGAAGACCTCTTGGTCTTCTATGAGAAGACCTCTTGGTCTTCTATGGGAAGACCTCTTGGTCTTCTATGGGAAGACCTCTTGGTCTTCTATGAGAAGACCTCTTGGTCTTCTATGGGAAGACCTCTTGGTCTTATATGAGAAGACCTCTTGGTCTTCTATGGGAAGACCTCTTGGTCTTCTATGGGAAGACCTCTTGGTCTTCTATGAGATGACCTCTTGGTCTTCTGTGAGAAGACCTCGTGGTCTTCAATGAGAAGACCTCTTGGTCTTCTATGAGAAGACCTCTTGGTCTTCTTTGAGAAGACCTCTTGGTCTTATTTGAGAAGACCTCTTGGTCTTCTATGAGAAGACCCTTTGGTATTCTATGAGAGGACCCTTTAGTCCTCTACGATAAGAGCCTTTGGTCTTCTATGAGAAGACCTCTTGGTCTTCTATGGGAAGACCTCTTGGTCTTCTATGGGAAGACCTCTTTGTCTTCTATGAGAAGACCTCTTGGTCTTCTATGGGAAGACCTCTTGGTCTTCTATGGGAAGACCTCTTGGTCTTCTATGGGAAGACCTCTTGGTCTTCTATGAGAAGACCTCTTGGTCTTCTATGGGAAGACCTCTTGGTCTTATATGAGAAGACCTCTTGGTCTTCTATGGGAAGACCTCTTGGTCTTCTATGGGAAGACCTCTTGGTCTTCTATGAGAAGACCTCTTGGTCTTCTGTGAGAAGACCTCGTGGTCTTCAATGAGAAGACCTCTTGGTCTTCTATGAGAAGACCTCTTGGTCTTCTTTGATAAGACCTCTTGGTCTTATTTGAGAAGACCTCTAGGTCTTCTATTAGAAGACCTCTTGGTCTTCTATGAGAAGACCGCTTGGTCTTCTATGAGAAGACCTCTTGGTCTTCTATGAGAAGACCTCTTGGTCTTCTATGAGAAGACCTCTTGGTCTTCTATGAGAAGACCTCTTGGTCTTCTATGAGAAGACCTCTTGGTCTTCTATGAGAAGACCTCTTAGTCTTCTATGAGAAGACCTCTTGGTCTTCTATGGGAAGACCACTTGGTCTTCTATGAGAAGACCACTTGGTCTTCTATGAGAAGACCTCTTGGTCTTCTATGAAAAGACCTCTTGGTCTTCTATGAGAAGACTTCTTGGTCTTCTATGAGAAGACCTCTTGGTCTTCTATGAGAAGACCTCTAGGTCTTCTATGGGAAGACCTCTTGGTCTTCTATGAGAAGACCTAGCAAAAGAGCTCTTGGTCATCTAGAAGTCGTATTCTTGATATTCTATCTTCTATGAAAAGAGTTGTTGACCTTCCGTGAAACTACCTCTTGTTCTTCTATAAAAATGCTTCTCGCTCTTCTGAGAAAAGACCTCATGATCTTCTATGAGGAGACCATTTGGCCATCTATGAGAAGTCATGTTTTTGTAGAAAGTCAAGTGGTCTGCTATAGAAGACAACGTTTTCTCCTTATTTTTATCTGTAAGTAGATTTTTACATCTTCCGTAAAACTACTTGGTCTTCTATTCTCAAAATGCAGCATATGCCGACCACTGTATATACAAACAATGGTGTACCAATTTTTTCCATACAGCCGAATAGCGATTACGCAATTTGCCAACGCATTTCAGGTTGTTGTTGTTGTTGCTATATACCCATATTTATTTATTTTGTTTTTCAATATTTATTGAAGTGTAATCGAATGTATGTATATGTGTGTATGAATGTGTAAATGTTTATCACATGTGCGTTTTCTTCACATGTTGGCGATTTTTGAATACTTTGTGTTTAAGCCACAAGTCAAAAATAATTTGTCGTCCGATCCGTCGTCTCTTGTTAAATGTTATATGTGGTTAGCAATTTGACACTAATGCCAGTTGTTAAGCCAACAGACATAGATTACATGCCACATTTGTTTACGGTGTTTTTTGTGAAGGAAACAGATATTCTTATCTTTGCGTTAAGACACACACACACAAATGTGTCTATACGTATTTGGCTTAAATGCCATTTTCAATTATATTTAAATTTATTTGCAAACAAGAAAATAAATCATGGCCATTGGTATAGGTGATAAGGATTTTGTTGTTCTTTTTTTGACAATTATACCATAAATGAAACAGCCAAACACTTTACTCGAAAATCTATTTGTAATGGAGGGTAATTGTGTGGATTTTTTTAATCCTAAGCTTTAATTTGGTGCGAGAAACGCACAAAATCATAACATTGATAGATTTTTTTTTTTCAAACTGTTAATGTGGGAGTTGTTAATAATAATTGCGCACAAATTAATCATAATTTGCATAATTCATGTGTTAGGAGTTAGGAGTATGTATGTACGGCCTTAATGCCACTCATAAACATATTTAATTTTGTTTAATGGATTTAAATATTAAGGCAATTACATAGCATGACTTTATGCCCAAAAAAAAACATGCCTATTGGAAAAATATGGATATAATTAAAAAAAATATTGGAGGATAATTTGAGTTTTTTGCTTCCATTATAAATAAAATGCTTTGTAAGGGTCTTTAATGAACAAACCAATTGGGTGAAGAACCCGATTATCGTGTTAGGTAATTTGAAAAATATTTCTTTCCTAGATCAACTTAGTGTGGATTTATAAAAAATATAAACCAATAGTGAGCTGATTCTTTAAGAAAATATTTTTTGTAATTCTATGACTATCACGTAAGTTCAAGAGAGGTAAAACAAAGAAAATATTTATAAGAACTAAACCTGGATTTTTAGAGAATATGTTTTAGGGGCCAACATAGCGTTGATATTTTAATGAATATTTTTCACAGGGCAAAAACCAAGACAGAGCTCGTAATATTTATAATAGAGCTTTGAAACTTGACGTATACATTGCTACCAGTATTAGTATTAGGTATTAGAAATGTATGTTCACGTAGAGCCTCCATATTATGGTACCTTCAAATATACGATATTTTGATATTAAGGCAGGTTAATCACATTAAATTAGCTGTAATTTGGCACTTTGAATTCTAATTGGCTAACCAATCTTCCTACCAAAAAATAATTAGTATTGGTCCACTTTTGAAGATGGCAAATTTTGGGGAGTTTGGGGACTTCTGCGGATCTATATTCCGAGCCTGGTTAATATTTCGTAATAATTTTTGGTTAGATCGCAGCTCCCATGGAAAATTTGTGATATTCGGCGATTAGAAAAACTGACAAAAATAAATTGTTAGGCCCATTTTAAACTCCGAAATATCATCTGATACTCATCGAAAATTATCGGTTTCGTGCTTGACACATTATGCAAAATTTCCTAGCCATCAGCGCGACATTTTTACCCTCTACATACATAAAACAATATAGTTGGTATCAATTTAAAGGTCAACCACTTCTCTTGGATATACAATGAACGTTTCGGGTCTATGTCCTTCAGGAGTTAGAATAAAATTAAAAATTTTCCGTTTTCAAAATCTTTGTCCATTTGACCCGATAAATATTGATTCGGTAAACTCCCTTCCCCATTTCAAATTTCGTGTTTTTCGTGTCACAATTGTAGCCTTTAGAGCGAACAGAAAAAACAGACGAAATAAAGCTTTTTTGTTTATTTCATCCCCAAAATATTGACCACTCATAACCAATAGGGATCTTCTTTGGCCGGAACCGGTGCTACGTGCAACACCTCGAGACGAATGGTTCATAACTGTGGCCTGTATCGTGTTTACGGACGGACACACATGTCTAGATCGACTCAGCTAGTCGAGATATGTTGATCGGTGTACTAAAAGGTGGGTCTAGGATCAATATTTCGTGGCGTTACAAATACTTGGGGCCAAACCATTCGGATAAATTCGATGTGGTTGTATGATTTATTGCCATTTTAAAGATAACTTTATAATGCCTCTCTCATAGGAGTCCTGCTCTCTCTATTTGCAAAAAACTCTAGTAGTCGATTTTCACAATCCTCCCTAGATACCATTTTTTTATCATGAAAGAAATTTTGCAATCCAAGAAAAATATGATAATCACTTGGTGTCAAGTCCGGACTGTATGGCCGATGCATTAAAACTTTCCAACCAAGCTCCCGAAGTTTCTGGAGACACACTGTAGATGTGTGTGGCCTAGCGTTGTCCTGGTGGAACACGACACCTCTCCTTTTGGCCAATTCTGGCAGCTTCTGGTCAATTGTAAATGGTTTAAAACAGTTTTGTGGTCGATTTTTAGCTCCTAAGCGATGTTACTACTGCTAACATGCCGGTCAACTTCGATCATTTTTACGATTTTATTTACCGGCTTACCTGTGCGAGGTGCATCTTTTAGATCAAAATTTCCTGAACGGAATCTACGAAACCAAAATTGCACATAATTGGTTGTTACAGTATCGGAACCATAAACACCATTCAAAATTTTAGCCGTTTGGCTTGCATTTATGCCTTTGTCAAAGAAAAACTGTAAAATGTACCGATTTTTTTCCTTGTTAACTTCCATTTTTAATACACTGTAACTCAAAACTGAATGTACCAAACAACAGCAAAATATTTTATTTTACTCCGAAATGTCACCCTTCCAACGAGCATAAATCTGAAATTGTTTGATCGATATTTTACGAGAAATCTATCAGTACAGCCATCTGCTGAAAATAATAATGGATTTCTTTTTCCCCAATCTAATATTTTGGTAAAACATACGTTTCTTCTATCTCGAGTCCTTGAGCTTTTTTTCAAATATTGCACAAAAATGTCGCTCATTAACTTTCGGTAGAGACACTAAATCGAAATAAATCGATATCTGATCTATTTACCATAACAGATCTCATCGATATAACCCCTACATTTTTAAACAAATTTTTAGATAGTAAACCCGATAGCCCCCATATAAAGTACCTCGCCATTTCTTGTATTTTTCAAGGTCATCTGGGCTATTTCGGCAGGAAAAGAAATCATTGAAATCATTTCCTCCTTCCGATAATTATCCACAAATATATGGCAAGTTTACATAGGTACAATGCAATTGAAGACTTCACATAAGTTCGCGATTTATTTGTAGATTTCTTATGCGCTTCTTTGGTGAATTTATAAACAAAGATTTTTGAGGGTCAGGTGTAGGTCATAATTAAAAATGGTATTATCTCTTTTTCTTACTTTATACGATGGTATGGTGTTGGAGCCAAATGTTAATGACCACACTGCTGTTTGGTGTTAATTTGCAGTTCTGTTAATTACATTTCATTTTCGCACTTTCAAAAATCGCCATTATAAATTGTTTAAATTTTTGGTAGTACATGATGAAACTTTTTATGACTTCATTAATGTTTATGATGTTTTTAAATTAGCTACATGTTGGAATTTGTATATGATGTTTGTTAAAAATAGTATTGCAAATTACGAATATGCATTTATTGGAATTTTTGTTGTATTACACAAGTACTAATTTCCTTTACTTATGCTCAAAACGTATTTATTTATTTAATTAATTTTTTTTTAACAATATTCAATATTATACTCCACTCATTTTTTTCACTGTTCGTGTCTTAAGTCTTTTGATTTTTGACTTTAAATTTGTAATATTATAGATCCGTGAGAAAAAACTGAATTCATTTTTTTGTTACTCACAACAATCAATGACTTAACTCTTCAAAACGAGAACAATTTCGTGATTGGACATCTTAGAATCCGCATTCAATGGTCATTTGTGGACTGTTGAAAACATCACAGCAATATATGGCGAAGACAAGTACATCAAAAGTACATTAGCAATTAACATGCAAGCGTTAGAAACTATATCCGGCTTATGAATATTTCATATATGAAGTACAATTGTGGACAATTTAGAGATCTGGGAATTTGTTTGTCAAAGGAAAGAATGAGGTATGATAAAATAACTGGAATGTATACCTAGGAGAAGAGATATTTGATTTAAAGTGTCAGCAAGATGTGGAAATATTCAAAATAAGGTATTGCATTGTTTTCATTTAGAGAAATTTTGCAATAACATATATGGCCGTTATATACTAAAAATATCCACCATCCGTTACTGAAATAACATTTTGAAGAAAATCACCAAAATCCGCCACCATAGCAAAATAACACCTTTAAAGTGTTCATCACCACCACAAAATGTCTGTTGATATCGTCACCATTGCGATTAGCGAACAGCAATGTAACGCAACATTACATTCGTCACCTTGTTTTGCATGAATGAACGGATGGCTAACAAAAACACTGTAAACAACCTCAAAACTAAGCCACGAAAAATCTTGAAAATAAATAATAACGCAAAATTACGTTGAGCCTCAGCTAAAGCCGCTCATATTTCTTGTAAGTGGATATTTATTTTGTTAAAAGCTAACTGCTTAAACAAATACACGCAATGACGAGCTTATGTTTTGATTTTATGTTTAGGTTTTGGTCTAGCGTTTATTTTTAATTAATATAATTAACGCTATTAATTAGTTGTGACAAATTTCTATGGTGAATTTTGAAATCAAAATTTCGAAATTTTTGTAAAAGACAATACTTGACAGAAACAATCTAATTGCTTGAATATTTTTTTTTTCAATTTTTTTTAGAATCCACGTTCCACGCTTATCGTTGTGTTAAAAGCAATATTATTGAATAAGCAAACTTATAACGCAGATTATACGACATTGAGACTTAAAAAAAATATATATTTTAAAACCGGTATAATCCGATGGGGCTGACCATATGATACCCTACACAACTTCCAGTCCTTTTAATTATTAACCAGATTCCCTTCACCGTTGGTTGTGTTGTGATGTTCGGCTTTCGATTGTGACCTATACAAAAAACACAAACAAAATTAATTCTTCGGTCCAATTCATCCCAAAATTATTATCTGATTATCACCAAATATATATATGAGCATACCTGGATCCTCATGAACAATTTCAAAGCGATCAACGATATTTTTCCGTCCTCTAGTGTGGTAATGGGTTACTAAATAATATATGAATACGTAACCACCTCTAAATATTTAAGTATAAAGGTAAACCATTACACTGGATTTACTATCAACTTCTCGGGTCAATGTCCTTCAGGGGTAAATATTTGACCGATCTTTATTAAAACAATCGTGCTTCATTGGTCCCGTCCCCTTCTCTATGTAAAAAATCACGATGTTTGGGCCATAATTATGGCCTCTGGAGCGACCAGAAAATCAGACAAAAATAAAGTTTTCTGTCCATTTCGTCCCTAAAATATAAACGACCTTTACCAAAAACAATAGGGGTCTTCGTTGGCCAGATCCCATCCTACATGCAAAATGTTGTGAAGATTGGTCCATAACTGTGGCCTGTATAGAGTTACAAATTATAATGGACAGGCGGACGGACATACATGTCTAGATCGATTCAGCTAGTCGAGATATGACGATCGGTATACGTAAGGGACCCCCACACTCTCGATTTTAATTTTTCAAGATTTTCAAAGGGCTGGTAAATCAATACCAATGCTTGTTAAGGTTTGTAACTTTGCACATACATATTTGAAGATTTAAAAGAGAAGAAAAATAATTTACAAAAAAATTGTGTAATTGTTTTGTTGTTGTTTTTTGTAATTAAAGAGAAATCCTTATTTTTGATGGCGGGCATGATAACTCCTCACTGGAACATCGGAATCCGAAAATTCCAACGGTGTTAGAAAGAGTAAATGTCTGGCTCTCGTATGAACTATTGACTTCGCTCTAAAATTAACAAAATGGCGGACATTGGAAACCTATTTTTGGAAAATCGCGATTTTTTACCAAACACCAAGTTAAAATATAAGGAAGATCTTCACCGAAGATCTTCACTCACAGAGAAACGTGTAAAAAAATTGGAATCGATTGGGTTATTAGTTTTTGAGTTAAAAGTTTGAGAAGCCCTTTAGCCGTCACTTGATGCTGACACAATAAATCGGCTATATCTTCAAGAGTTCTTGAGATTTTCACTTTCACTTCATCCCCGAGAATGGGGGGTGCCCTTAAACGTGGGTCTAGAACCAATATTTCGCGGCGTTACAAACTCTTGGGGCTGCACAAAGCTATAATACCCTGACAACATAGTTATGTAGGGTATAAAAATCCAAATCTATAGATGAACTTGAGTAAAAAACAGCAACCAGTTTTTCTAAAAAAACTCGCTTATGATTGGTTTGTTGAATTATAAAACAGACTTCAAAAAATCCAAAGTTATAGCTGAGGTTGAAAAAATCTTAAAAAAGCCAAGTATATGATTGAGTTTAAACTATTCTTAAAACAGTCCAAGCCTATGACTTAGCTTGAAAAATAGCGTTAAAACTTCTTTTTTAAATATCCACGTCTACTATTGAGCTTGAAAATATATTCTTACAACTTTTTCTTTAAATAATCATGGCCTATGAGTGAGCTTGAGAAAATGGTCTTTAAGCTTTTTCTTTAAAAAAATCCACACCTACGATCGAGTTTGAAAAATTGTGTTAGAGCATTTTCTTTAAAATATCGACGTCTACTATAGAGCATGAAACATATTTTTCAAACTTCTTTAAAAAATCCAGACTTTCGATTGAACTGAAAAATATTCTTTAAACTTCTTCTTTAAATAATCAAGGTCTACGATTGAGATTGAAAAAATATTCTTAAAACTGCATTTAGTTATAGGAGAGCTTTAAACAAAAATTCTTTAAAACCACAGCCATTGATTGAGCTTGGAAATTGTTTCGCCATTATTGTGCGTTTTAAGCCTCCTTATCTTTGGTTCATATTTTGCATAGTCTGATTTTAGGTACTTTGAAAATAGTAACAAATACCCTATAAATTGCCTTTAATTCGGTATTTCATGTAGGGTAAGGAACTTCTCTGTAAATTGTCGGTATAGTACTTTATTTATATGTCCCAGATAATGACAGGAATATCTTTCATCTTTCAAAATCTTCTTTCATAAAAACCTTCCCACTTCAATTACAGATAACAGAAAGAAATTTTTAGTCAAATCGGTCCCGCCGTTCTCAATTGATGAGTTGCTATACATTGTTTACATAATTTTTATATCTTATATATATCAAAAATACAAAAAATTACAAAACCTATATTGATGCACCTTGATAACGTTTGCCGGTTCTGCTAGTATTATATATAACAAATCCACCCTGTTTAAAAAATACAGAATTTTTTTCTTAAAATCCTCGCTCCAATATTTAGATGTTTTTTTTCGCAAAAAACGTACATTAGAAATTTCAAAATTTATCGCACGTTTACTGCAAAACCAATTGTTGTAATAATAGACGCAATACATCTCAACACTTAAATTGGTCAATAATACAAAAAAAAAAAAAAAAAAAAAAAACGAAATAAAACAAACAACAACAATACTGAAATATTATTGTTTGTGCTTCAGTTTCTTTTTGTTGGCCGGTTTTTTCCCCAAACCAATTTTGATGTCAGACATTTAATTCATTAGAAATATTGTCTCATCTGATGTTGAATTGTGTTTTTACTTTGACATGGTTGTTAAACTAAAAACCAAAAACAACAAAAACGAAAATTAAGAAAAATTGGTCAGTAAGACAATGATCAACGGCTATTATTGTGATTAGTTTTATGGGGACAAACATAGATGATGTTGAAGATACATAATTGTGTGGTGATCATCATTATAGCCAGTCCATCCGATTTGAAGAAAAAAAGAGAATGGCCGGTCACAGTGTTACCAATGGTGTTGGCCAAAGAAAACGAAATAAAAAACGGACAAAATAATTGCAAACAAAAAATACATTTCATAAAAAAACAATTTTGTAATTAGAAACCAATTGCAAACAATTGTTTTTTGACAGTTATGAGTGAGCTGGAACTTGTATATAATTTAAGAGGTGTGTCATACAGGATGTCATCAATTAATGGCGATGTTAGCAATTTTGTCTTCAATACTGGGTGTAATTTAGAGTAGAAATTTTATTGAAAGGGATCTAAAGGGAATTCTTTATTTAAATTCGAATAAAAACAAATTATAGTACCGCTTACTTGATCTGGTTGCCTTTAAATTTTTAATTCAATTTTTTTAATTTTAATAATGTTTAAGAAGGCTTAAGCTATGATATAGTTTTATAACATTTATTTCATACTTTATATAATTATTTTATATTATTTATGACTCAATTAAGCTAAAGTAAAATATTATGCGATAACATAATTTATTAATTATTATTTGCCATATTGTATTAATTATGGCGCCAATATCACACAAAATAAAACAAAAGACTTAAGACACAAACCTGATTATGATTCTTCTGTGGAAGCAAAAACCGATTTAAATGAATGAATGATTTAGTAATCGTATTAATATTGCGTTGAAAGGTATTCGCCTGCAGTTATATTCTGAAAAAATATTTCAAATGTATGCAAATATAATTTATTGTGGAACGGTTATATTTAGACAATACCTTGAAATTATGTATTAGAGACGTGCGATACCGTTCATATTAAATAATCCGATAAATGAAGCATAGGAAGTGGGTGGTAAAATTTTTGGCGACTATGAAATAGCGATAAGAATACAGGGAGGGCTTGAAACACATATAATATGATACATGAACAGGCGGTTTGTTGAATTATAAAACCCACTTTAAAAAATCCATCCTTATAGCTAAATTTAAAAAAAAAAACTTAAGAACTTCAAGTGTGTGATTGAACTTAAAAGCTTATGTCTGAACTTGAAAAAATCCTCTTAAAAATTTTTCTTCAATATATTCTTAAAACTTCTTTTTTAAAAAATCCTCGTATACAATTGAGTTTGAAATATATTCTTAAAACTTCTTATTTAATATATCCACGCCTACGATTGAGCTTCAAAAATAATCTTAAAACTTATTTTAACAAAACATTCTTTAAAAATCATTATCCGTATAGTGGATAAAAATATTTTAATACCCTTCACCAAACTGTGTTACAGGGTATTATGTCTTTGTGCATATGTATGTAACAGGCAAAAGGAAACGAGATAGACACATGGTCCCTTTTGAGAATATGCATAGATTTATACATGTCCGTCTGTCTGTCCATGTTAAATTGTAAACAAAAGTACAGGTCGCATTTATGATCCGAATTGGATGAAATTTGACATAGGTCACTTATTTGGCCCAAGGACGAACCCTATTGAAATTGCGAAAATCGGTTCAGATTTAGATATAGCTCCCATATATATTTTCATTCAATTTAATGTAAATGGTGCACCGAAGTCCCTATATATATTTCGATATCCACGAAATTTGGCACAGCCCAATAATTTAGGTCTAGAATGATATGTGTTAAGTTTCTCGAAAATCGGTTCAGATTTAGATATAGCTCCCATATATATTTTCTTCCGATTTTAAATAAATGGTGCACCAAACACCCAAAGTTAGGCCGATTGACAAAAAACTTTGCACATCGTACTTAAAATAGTATAGACAAATGTGTATCAAGTTTTGTTGGAATCCGTCCAGATTTAGATATAGCTCCCGTATAGTTCCATCTGATTTTAAGCAGGACCCAAGGAACCAAATGAGTCTAACCTAACCTGTGACAAGTTTCGTTGAAATCCGTTCATATTTGGATATAGCTTCCAAGTCACATGTTTTAGTTCATCCAATTTGATGTTAATGGCCCTTCTGTTAGGATGCATCTTTTTAATATACCTATAGTGGTGAATGGTATCATATCGGCCCCCGTCCGACTTTATCGGCCCCTTCCGATTTTACTACTTTCCATACTGTTTTTTTTTTTTAAATCGACGCTGAGCTTCAAGAAATAATCTTATAAAATGTAGTTGAGCTTCAAAAAATTTTTATTTACAAATCCATGCTTATAAATGAGCTGGGAAAAAATATATATTTTAAAAATCTACGCTTTTAGCTCATGTTTAAAAATATCCTTTAAAAAATATCTGAGTTTAAAACAAAAATTTTTTTTTTAACCGGTTACGGTTAAAAAATAATAAAAATAAAATTTCTCACTTAAAGCTGAGCTTAATTTTCTTTCCCAAAACTTAAAAATTAGATTGAACAAATTCTTTACGAAATCCACGCCTAAAGTTGAGATTAAAAAACATTCTTTAAAAAATCTGTTCCTAAAGATAACATTGAAAAAAGTATTCTTTAAAAAATCAACTCCTAAATATGAGGTTGAAAAAATATTCTTTAATAAATCCGCCCCTAGAGGTGACCTTGGAAAAGTATTCTCCAAAAAATTAACGCTTCAAAAATATTCTTTAAAAATCCCACACCTGAGCCTGAAAAAGTATTCTTCTCACCTTACACGCCTTATGCTGAGCTTGAAAAAACATTCTAAAAAATATCCAGTACTAAATATGAGCTTTAAAAATATTCTTTAGAAAATCCACTCCTAAAGATGAGCTTAAAAAAATATTCTTTAAAAAATCCAAACCAGAGTCTTTACAGGTCCTTGAAAACTATTCTTTAAAAAATCCACACCTCTCGTAGGTCGTTGTAGGCCTTGAAAAATATTCTTAAAAAATCCACGCCTCTTGTAGGTCGTTGTAGGCCTTGAAAACTATTCTTTAAAAAATCAACGCCTGAACAAAATTCTTTAAAAAGAAAAAAAGAAGTATTCTTTAGAAAATTCAAGTCTGGGCTTCAAAAAATTGTCTTTAAAAATCCACATCAAAAGCTGAACTTTGAAAATCCACACCAAAAGCTGAACTTGAAAAAATATTCTGTATAACATCTACGCCTAAACATGAGCTTGAAAAAATATTATTTAAAAAAATCCACTCCTTAGGATGAGTTTGAAAAAAATATTTAATCTTTAACAAATCCAAACCTAAAGCTGAGCTTGAAAAATATACTTTAAAAAATCCACACCTAAATATGAGGTTGAAAAAATATTCTTTAAAACATTCATGAGGTTGAAAAAACACACGTCTAAATATAGGTTTGAAAAATTATTATTTATAAACTCCACATTTAAAGATATGCTTGAGAACATATTCTTTAAAAAATCGACGACTAAAGACTAGTTAATTCCAAAAATATATATATTTTTAGTCGATCGTGGAGTAATATTTCTTTAAAAGTCCAACATTTATTTATTATTTTAAATTTGTGCTAAAAATAATCTGCATGAATTTTATCCTGGTTTTTTTGTTTTCGACACGTGAATTGAAATTTATGCAATATTGTGTTGATATTTTAATGTAACAGTGCATCTCATTATATTGGTACATATGGTAATTTTGTTGTTGCTGTTGACAAATTTTGATTTGTACAATAAACATTTGTAATTAAATTGTTATTAAGGTTGGCTGTGACCATATGGTCACTTGAGATAACATATGTGGCTCTCTTAAATTAATGATTATGTAATTTTTGCAATATCGCGAAAAAATAAATTCGGAGCAATAACATTGACAAAAAACATCGGCAATAGTAGAGAGTTTGTTCATCACTCTTTATTACAGAAAATGACATTCATTTGTTGCCGTTGTTTTTGTCTTTACTACCACAAAAGAGCGTGAAGGGTTTATTGAACTTTGTTGCAGTTTGTTTTTTATTTCTTGCAATTTTTGTTATTCGTGCGTGTGTGTGTTTGTTAATAGCTATTGTAGTTGTTTCTCTTTCGAAGAGTGAAATGCAATTTATTTAGGTTTTCGAAGGGTAAAGTGATTAATTGCACAAACTAAATTTAAATTTTAGATATTTTGATGGTTCAAGTAGGTCCACATTGATATATAGATAACTTCCATATAACATTTTCAAAACTCCTATATCCATCAAATGAACAAAAAGACAAATATCATCCAAAAAGCGAAATGATTCATATCTTACCTCACAACATGGACGTACGATTCATACATGTCTTCAATTGAGTTATACAACAAAGCCTAAATCGCCTTCAACATGACATGGCTTATGTTGGTTTTTTGTTCGCAACAACAACAAAGCGTTGTTGATATTTTTGCAGTCATGTGCAACCGGTAATACTCTTCCAGTCCGTAGACAATTGTTGGAGGTAAATCATTTGAACTCGCATGTACTTGCATATCGGACTATCAATAATGCCACAGAAAATGGACAAAAAGAGAGTTCCCATAGACCAATAACAACGATGTTAAAGGAATTGTAATTATTTTTTTTGTGTTGTTTTGTTACTATTGTTGTTGTGATTCGTTCGTTTTTCAATGCTTTTTTACCTTAGCCCATACAATGTATAAATGTCTATAAGCAAAATAATAATAATAATAGTAATGGTAATGTTGAGGATTTCCGCTTTTAACTCTTAGACATGGAGAAAATTCAAATACATACAACATAGTGACCAACAAAAATGTTCGTAGTTTTTATTTGTTTGTATGTACATAACCGGAAAATGCTGCTTTTCCTACTAATGGGGTATTTTTCTGGTTTGTAAGTGAAACAAAAAACAACGTGGAAAATTAAAAAAAAACCTTATGCCCCAATGGCGCCTTTGTTGAATAAGAAAATTAGTCATAATTTCAATTTCGTAAAAACATAAAATTATTTTTTATTTTTTTTTAAATGAGAACATAATGGGAAATACTTTACTCATAGATACAATGAATATTTTTATTACTGTTTGGAATACATAAAAATTAATAAAAAAAAAACTTTCGTTTTTCGTATGCTTTCAATGTCAATTTGTTGTTCTTGTTTCGATATGAAATTCAATAGGAAACTAATTTTTAAGTAGGTGCAATTACCCTGTTTATTTTTATGGAATTATTTCATTTCAGTAATCAAATTGTGTGCGTTTTACTGCATTCTTCTCTTTCATGTAGTTGTTTTGCCGCTAAATTGTTTGGTCACATTGAGTGTGAGTTTGTGTCTTAAGTCTTTTGTTTTGTGACATGCATTTTTAATTTTCTAATATGGTGTAACACTAATAATTGGTGTTGCATATGCTTAAAAAATATGAGTTTTTTTAGAACAAAAGTACCTAGAATTTAGACGGATCGTGTACAATCATTGAAAACATCGTGATATACGATGTAGCTAGGAATTTGAGTTCCGACGAGTTGGAATATCCGTGAATAATATTAGGTTGGGGAAAGAGATCTCCGTTATTTTTTCGGCAGATGTCTGCACTGATAGATTTCTCGTAAATTATCGATCAAACAATTTCAGATTTATGCTCGTTGGAAGGATGTCATTTCGCAGTAAAAAAATTATTTTGCTGTTAATACTCTTCACCACACTGTGGTAGAGGGTATTATGTTTTTGTGCATATTTTTGTAACAGGCAAAAGGAATTTTCCTGTTCCTTTTGAGAATATGCATAGAATCACTTTCTGAGTCGATTTATGCATGTTCGTCCGTCTGTCAGTCCATGTATTTTTGTGAACAAAGGTGGCATTTATGATCCGATTTGGATGAAATTTGGTACATGTCACTTATTTGGCCCAAGGACAAACCTTATTGAAATTGCAGAAAATCGGTTCAGATTTAGATATAGCTTCCATATAAAGTTTCGTCCGATTATATATATTGGTCCGATTGAGACAAAATTTTGCTCAGATTACTGAATTTGGTCTAGATTGATATATGCCAAGTTTTGTTGAAATCGGTTAGATTTAGTCCGATTTTAGGTAAATGGAGCACCATACTGCCAATATTGGTCCGATTGAGACAAAATTTTGCACATATTACTGTTTGTTGAAATCGGTTCAGATTTAGATATAGCTCCCATATATAGTTTCGGTTAACAGTTTTTCTTTGACATAGGCGGAAATGCATGCCCAGCGACTAAAATTGTGAATGGTGTTTATGGTTCCGATACTGTAACAGCCAATTATGTGCAATTTTGGTTTCGTAGATTCCGTTCAGAAATTTTTGATGTTAAAGGTGCACCTAGCAAAGGTAAACTGGTCGTTGAAAATATTGATATAATCGGAGAAATGATCGAAGTTGACTGGCGTGTTAGCAGTCGTAAAATCTCCCAGGAGCAAAAAAATCGACCATAAAACTGTTTTAAATCATTTATAATTGTTCAGAAACGGCCAGAATTGGCCAACAGGAGCGGTGTCGTGTTCCACCAGAACAACTCTAGGCCACACACATCTACAGTGAACCGCCAGAAACTTCGGGAGCTTGGTTGGGAAGTTTTAATGCATTCGCCATACACTCCGGATTTGGCACCGAGCGATTATATCTTTTTATTGCTTTGAAAAATTTCTTTAACGATAAAAAATTGATATGAAAATCGACTACTAGATTTTTCGGAAATAGAGAGGAGGACTTCTATGAAATAGGCATTATGACGTTACCTTAAAAATGACAATAAATCATACAACAAAACGGTCCAAATCGGACATTCCGAAGCATATTAAATAAAGTCTTGAAGTTCATATAAAAATAATGGATTTCTTTTTCCCCAACCTAATATAAGCTCAACTCAACTCAAAGAAACTTTTTTTAATTCCACGTTTACTGATGTGTTTTTTTATTTTTATTTCACAATTCTAAAAATCTAAATCTTCTTAAAAAATCCTCGGCTATATTGACTCCAGAAAAAATCCTCTTAAAAATTTTACGCCTATTTTGACTCCAGAAAAAAAAATCTTCTTAAAAACTCTACGCCTATATTGACTACAAAAAAAAATCTTCTTAAAAAATTCTACACTTATATTGACTCCAGAAAAAATCTACGCATATACGGAATCTTAAAATCTTAATCTTAAAATCCACGCTTATATTCCTAAAAATTCACTCCAGTTATAGCTGTTTAAAAAAAATATTTTTTAAAAAAATTTTCTTAAAAAAACTCCGCCTATATAGACTCCAAAAAAAATCTTCTTAAAAACTCTACGCCTATATTGACTCCAAAAAAATCTTCTTAAAAAAATTCTACACTTCTATTGACTCCAGAAAAAAAAAATCTTCTTAAAAACTCTACGCCTATATTGACTCCAAAAAAAATCTTCTTAAAAAAATTCTACACTTCTATTGACTCCCGAAAAAATCTTCTTAAAAAATCTACGCCTATACGGACTCCAGAAAAAAATCTTAAAATCCACGCTTATATTCCTAAAAATTCACTCCAGTTATAGCTGTTTTGAAAAAAATATATATTTGTTTATCTTCACACTTAAGCATCATGGAAATATATTTTTAACAAATCCACGCTTAATATTAACAACAAAAAAACTTACAAAACACATTACAAAGCTGTCGTAGAAAAATTATTTTGGAAAAATCTACGATTGCTAAAAATACATTTTTTCAAAAATATTATCTTTGGATTACCCATTGCTAATATCTCAAAGTTTACTAGCTTGACTAGCATTTTAGCTAAATCATATTAAAATTAAATAACCACCATGCCTGACTATGACAAAGCGTGTGTTTCCACCCACATTTTTTGTGTGTAATGCTTCAATGCCAATTTCATTACAAAGCTTTTGACTGCAACTATTCGCGTTTTGTTGCCAAAGAAAAGCTGCTTCTCTTCTACCACCACCCCCCCTTGATGTTTAAACTATGTTGGCTTTTAAACATCAGTTTAAAAAGCCATTGAAAATGGCACCGTCTCTAACATCAAACATTCATTAGCAATGGAACGGAAGCATTGCTAATACAAGCTTTTGCTGTTGTTGTTTTTTACTTCTTTTGAACAATAATAATAATTTTTGTCTTGTATTGTTGTTTATTGCAGTGCTGCTTGTTGTTGTTGCTGTGTGGTTTTAGTTTTTTTTAACAAAGTCATGAAACAATACACAGACAATAATTTTATAGTATTTATTTGATGATTGTTAATTCGATATGGGCACATCTATTTAGAAAAAAAAAACAAAACAACTAAAAATAAAAGAGTTAAACAAATTGTAAAAAACAACAAAGCCAGCCAAGCATTTATTGACAGAGTAAGCCATGCGAAACACTTTTTTGAATGCGTCATGACAATTACAAAAAATGTTCTATTGTATAGAGCTTCTATATATTTAAGTATTTATCAACCTTTAGAAATAATGTTATAAAGTTGTCTAATTTTTATAACAAGATTCTAGACTAATATTATATATTTTAAAACTGTATTAAAACAATTATAATTGTTTAAACTAATATTGCTACATTTTTGTTTTCATTTCAGGTATGTTAAAAAATACTGCATAAAGTGTGAGTATTTTGTGTATTTATAGAGAAAATCGGATAGCAGGTGTATGTAACGATTTTTAGTTCAAATTTGAATTAATATTTAATTTTTGTGATAAAAATGGAATTATGATTCCTTAAAAAGTATATTTAGAAGGGCTACGCCCATAGAAGATCCAGCCGTAGTTTAAGTGTTTTTAAAGACTGATAAGAATCAATATAGGTCAATATTTGAAATGGCGTCCTCCCCACCGATTAATATCGGGTGCCATTATATGGAGCCTACCTCAAATGGTTGGTGGCGAAATTTCTGACATACAGCTAAGCTAAAAAAATAAACAAATATTGCAAATTTCGTTTTCCCAAAGCATTCGAAGTGTCCTGAAAGAATATTATCTCGATTTGAAATGCTTAGAAATTGTCCACAATTTTTAGTATTTCGAATGTCTGAGCCGCATTTTCTCAAACGAAGTGGTTAGTAATTGGAGTTCTAAGAGGATGAAATAAAATGTTCTTGCTGTGACGTCGAACCCGATTCTGCTCCATTTTGAAGGTGGCATTTTTCTTATCCACCTCGCAAACATTTTTTTCCAGATAGATTCAATTTTTGGATGTAGCCTGCATATAAGGAAAGTCCCTCATTTCCAACTGAAGTGAGTCCTTCTTATTCCCAGAAGCATTTTCTTCGTATTGTGGCATTTCAAGTTCGCAGAACATAAAATAACTCTTGGTTAAAATGTTAAATGTTGTCCCCTTTCGGCCATTGTGGATTTCGGAGATTCAAATCACAGTTTTTTTCTCTGAAATGGCTTTTTTTAAGCACTTGATATACCACTTCGCAGAAAATTAGTTCATGTTTTGACAAACGGCACAAAAGTGAGATATTTTTAATGTCCTAAGTTTACTTTCAAGCGATGTGGCTGAAAGTTATCATCTTGGGGTTTCAGAATCGCTGAAATCATAAATTATTTTGATAAAAAAACCCTTCACCATATACAAGAAATTGTAATATGTACAATATTCCGTACATAGAACAAACATAGAATCTTTGGAGGACCATTGAAATGGTCCATATACTTCTTATTCCCAGAAGCATTTTCTTCGTATTGTGGCATTTCAAGTTCGCAGAACATAAAATAACTCTTGGTTAAAATTTTAAATGTTGTCCCCTTTCGGCCTTTGTGGATTTCGGAGATTCAAATCACAGTTTTTTTCTCTGAAATGGCTTTTTTTAAGCACTTGATATACCACTTCGCAGAAAATTAGTTCATGTTTTGACAAACGGCACAAAAGTGAGATATTTTTAATGTCCTAAGTTTACTTTCAAGCGATGTGGCTGAAAGTTATCATTTTGGGGTTTCAGAATCGCTGAAATCATAAATTATTTTGATAAAAAAACCCTTCACCATATACAAGAAATTGTAATATGTACAATATTCCGTACATAGAACAAACATAGAATCTTTGCGAAATCGGTGAAAAATTGCTTGTCAATCGGGCAAATCGAGCAAAATGGGAGCTATATGCTATATGTAAATCTGGACCGAATTGAGCAACATTTGTTATGCGAGTTATATCTAAATCTGAACCGATTTCAACAAAACTTCACAGACATCGAACTTGACATAATTCAGTAAGTGCAAAATTTTATCTCAATCGGACAAATATTTGGAGTTTGGTGCACAATTTAGATAAAATCGGACGAAACTATGTATGGGAGG
>NW_026876987.1:0-20890 GCF_032173495.1 Musca vetustissima | reverse complement strand
GACCGTTTCCATTAAATCGGACGAAAATATATATGGTCCTTGGGCCAACTAAATGAACTGTGCCAATTTTCATCCATATCGGATCATAAATGCGACCTGTACTTTGCTCACAAAAATACATGGACAGACAGACGGACGAACGGACACGCATAAATCGACTTAAAAAGTGATTCTATGCATATTCTCAAAAGGAACCATGGGTCTATCTCGTTTCCTTTTGCCTGTTACACACATATGCACAAAGACATAATACCCTGTACCACAGTGTGGTGAAGGGTATAAAAAGTGGCACATTTTTTAATAACTTTAAGGAGTATAAATGGTTACTGAATTGATCTTTATTATTGAAATCCCCAAAAACATACAAAATTGTAGTAATTATTCCTTTAAAAATCTAATCGCGGGGTCGACATTTTTTGAACTTACTACCCTAATTGTTTTCGGCCGTTTCTTGTGTATAAGAAAACTTATGAAAATATCTGAGAAAGAATAAGTTTTGTTCGTTATATGAGTAGTTGCTTATAACCGTTGTTCGTTATATCCGGTTTCTACTGTGGAAATCTGCGTTTTTTCTTTCTTGTCATTTAAAAATTCAAAAAATCGTTCAATACCGCTGTTATTAATTTTTGCCACAACAGGGCAAATTACCTGCCCGATATATATTTTAGTTCTCAGCATACGAATATGTGAACGCGAACAGATTTTGAATGATCATATTTTACTTAACCTATGCACCAATGTGCTCGCAAAAAAGAATTTTGAATATACACATACACTGTTGGTCGAATTCATAACCCAAGTACAAACAAGTGAAAAAGCGTTCGGCCGGCCGAACTTTGGATACCCTCCACCATATATATACTGACAGGTACTAGAAATGAAAATATAGGGAACATAGCAAAAAATGGACAAACCGATTATGTAAACCATAATACCAATTTCAGACATTTTTAATGGATAATTATACCCTCAGCCTTATGGTTAATGTGCCTCATCAAAATATTGGTTTTAGACCCCATGTTTCTTTGGACCAAATCCATTTCCAGTAGCTGATTTTATCCAAACTTGGCACATCGTATATTTCGTCCAAAATTAGTTCAAGTTCGAAGATGGTACATCATGCAACACAGTGTGCTATATGTGGGATCTATATCAAAAACTGAACGGATTCCCACAAAATTTCGCATTCAATCTGAACCTAATTCAGTACTGTGTGCAAAATTTTGTGTCAATCGGACCAATATTGGCAGTATGGTGCTACATTTATATAATATCGGACGAAACTATATATGGGAGCTATATCTAAATCTGGACCGATTTTCTCCAAATCGAAAGATATATATTGATGTTGGTGCCAATTTACATTAGATCGGACGAAAATATATATGGGAGCTATTTTCAGGAAACTTGACAACATCAGTCTAGACCTAATTCATTACGCTATGCCAAATTTTGTCCAAATCGAAAGATATATAGGTACATTGGTACACCATTTACATTAAATCGGACGAATATATATATATATATATATATAGGAACTATATCTAAATCTGGACCGATATTCACAAAACTTGGCACACATCATTCTAGACCTAATTCATTACGCCATGTCAAATTTCGTGCAAATCGAAAGATATATAGGGACTTTGGTGCACCATTTATATTAAATCGGACGAAAATATATATGGGAGCTATATCTAAATCTGGACCAATTTTCAGGAACCTTTACAAACATCATTCTAGACCTAATTCAGTGCGCTGTGACAAATTTCGTGCAAATCGAAAGATATATAGGGACTTTGGTGTTTTGTTTATAGCCTTCGCCACACTGTGGTACAGGGTATTATGTCTTTGTGCATATGTTTGTAACAGGCAAAAAGAAACGAGATAGACACATGGTTCCTTTTGAGAATATGCATATAATCACTTTCTGAGTCGATTTATGCATGTCCGTCCGTCTGTCGATGTTAAATTGTAAACAAAGTACAGGTCGCATTTATTATCCGAATTGGATGAAATTTGGCATAGGTCACTTAGTTAGCCCAAGGACGAACCCTATTGAAATTGGGAAAAATCGGATCAGATTTAGATATAGCTCCATATATATTTCCGTCCATTTTAATATACACGTTCCCTACATATCTTTCGATTTGCCCGAAATTTGGTACAGCGTAATTAATTGGGTCTAGAATGAATGATGTGTGCAAAGTTTCGTGAAAATCGGTTAAGATTTGGATATAGCTCCCATATATATTTTCGTCCGATTTAAGGTAAATGGTGTACCAAAATACTTATATATCTTTCGATTTATACGAAATTTGGTACAACGTAATGAATTAGGTCTAGAATGATGTGTGTCAAGTTTCCTGAAAATCGGTTCAGATTTGGATATAGCTCCCATATATATTTCCTATATATCTTTCGATTTGCACGAAATTTGCACAGCGTACTGAATTGAGTCTAGAATGATGAGTGGTGAGTTACGAGAAAATAGGTCGAGATTTCGATATAGCTCCCATATACATGTTCGTCCAATTTTTGTAAATGATGCACCAACGTCCCTATATATCCTACGATTTGCACGAAATTAGGCATAACATACTGAATTAAGCCTAAAATGACGTCTGCCAAGTTTCGTGAAAATCGGTTCAGATTTAGAGATAGCTCCCATATATAGTTTCGTCCGATGTTATGTAAATGAGGCACCGAAGCCCCTATATATCTTTCGATTTGCACGAATTGAGCCTAGAGTGATGTCTGCCATGTTTCGTGAAAATCGGTCCAAATTTAGATATAACTCCCATATATAGTTTCGTCCGACTTTATGTAAATGTTGCACCAAAGTCCCCATATATCTTTCGATTTGCACGAAATTTGGCATAACGTGCTGAATTGAACCTAGAGTGATGTGTGCTGAGTTTCGTGAAAATCGATATATATATATATATATTCGTCCGATTAAATGTTTTTATATTGTATAGCGTACTGAATTTAGTCCAGAATGATATGTGTCAAGTTGCGTGAAAATCGGTTGAGATTGCAATATCTAACTCCCTTATATATTATCGATTGATTTTAAGTAACTGACTCACCAAGGGACCAATATATGGCTAATAGGAACAAAAAGTACTGAAATTAGTATAACCTAACCTGTGGCAAGTTTCGTTGAAATCGGTTCATATTTGGATATAGCTTCCATTTATATTTTCGTCCGATTTTAAGTAAATGGCGCATCAAACTCCTCATGTTTGTCAGATTGACGTGCAATTTTGCACAACATCCAAATTGAGCATAGAATAACGTAGTTGCGTATTCTAGATGTACAGACATAGCCCAACAGATACCCTATTGATATTTCTTTGAAATCGATTTACATACTTTTGTCCCAATGTAACAAACGAAGGAGATTTTTATGGATGGATCTAAGTCGATTCACATTTAGATAAATATCACATATTTTAGTTCATCGAATTTCATGTTAATTGTCCTGTTTAATATACCCATAGTGGTGAAGGGTATCATATAGTCGGCTCCGTCCGACTTTACTACTTTCCTTACTGGTTTTTTTTGTTGAAATCGGTTCAGATTTAGACATAGCTCCCAAACATATTTTCGTCAGATTTTGTGTAAATGGTGCATTAAAGCCCCTATTTTTTGGATTTGCATGAAATTTAGCATATCGTACTGAATTGAGTCCAACTCGGTTCAGATTTCGATATAGCTCCCACATACAGTTTCAACCGATTTTATGTAAATGTTGCATTAAAGACATATTTCTTCGTTAGCGATAGAACTTTGCTCAGGGTACTTTTCCACCCAGTAGGAAACAAAAATACCTAACTATAGCTGATTAGTTAAAAAAATGAAGAAAAACCTTAAATTTGGGGTACCGCTATATGGGGGGGTACCGTAAAAAACTGGCGAATGAAATTAAATTTAGCATAGGTTGCAGAAAGGCATGAGTATGCTCCTTTGAGTGCATACGCCTTTGTAAGGATACATATATACAATATACCCAAAGTGGTGTAGGGAAATCATATAGTCGGCCCAGTCCGACTTTACTACTTTCTTTACTGTTTTTTAATTAAAACATTTTCATTTTTTATTTAATGAGAACAAATTCCCTAAATTGAAATACATAAAATCGATAGTGACCTTCACGTTAGGGCTATGTCCTGGTAAATTGCTGGCAAACGACAAAAGAAATACGTGAGGTGGATAAACCATGGGTGAAATCCTCAAAATACCTTAAATTGGGAGAACAGTAATAAGGGGTCCATACCAAATCTTGGACCTATGTAGGTAATTTTAGTTGGAAGATTTGCCTCCAAATGAGAACCCACAACATTGTGTGTTTCGTCCTGTAAATTGATGGAATAGAATCTCGTCTCAACTTAGTATGCACCAGTGCACAAACTAGTAAAGAATATAAACAAATTTAAAATATATGGGGTAGAACTTTGTTTGCTTAATGGCACTAACTGGGAATGTGTGTAGTTGATTTATTTGTACTTAGGTATTATGTATACGAAAATTGGACCAACTAATTCAAACGCAGCAACGTATGTACTTATCAAAGCTCTATCTTAAATATCGTTTTTTTAAAGACAAGCAAATTGATGGGGCTAAATCGACATAGAATTTTATTTTTATGGATAATACAAACGACGCGACTTTATGGTTGTGATATAAAAAATCAATTCATATATATTTGTTGTAAAAATATTATTATTATTATTGACATGAAATTGAGCGAACTTAAATATGCGATCTTTATCTATAAGTAAACCGACTAACATCAATTCTAACACATTCCATTTTGCAACATATTCTAAATTTTGTAAATAGATTTAAAGCATTGGTTATTTGGTGTACAATAAACATGAATATGTCGAAATTCTATATGGGAGCTATGCTGTATCTAAGTCTGAACCGATATCATGGAAACTAATTTCATTACGTTGTCTCAACCGGCCTAGCTATGGGTCTTTAGTGTACCATTTACTTAAAATCGGAAGAAAGTATATGCAAATCTGAACCGATTTCAAGAAAACTTGACAGACAGAAGGTTATATTAACTTCAGTAGATTGTACTGAATTTTAACGAAACTTAGCACACATTATTCACGAATTAATTCAGTGCGCTATACCAAAATTCATGCAAATCGAAAGATATGAACTTTAGTGAATAATTCGGTCGAAAATATATATGCGAGCTATATAAAAATTTGGCCCTATTTTCTCGAAACTTAGCACACGTCATTCTAGACTCAATTCAGTACACTATACAAATTTTTTTGCACCATTTACATAAAATCGGACGAAAATATATATGGGAGCTATATCTATATCTGAACCCATTTTCACGAAACTTAGCACACATCATTCTCGACTTAATTCAGTGGGCAAATCGTGCAAAATTCGTGCAAATCGAAAGACATATATGGACTTTGGTGCCCCATTAACCTTAAATTGGACGAACTTGCATAAATAAACACAGAAAGTGACTCTATGCATATGTTCAAAAGGAACCCTGTGTCTATCTCGTTTCCTTTTGCCTGTTACAAACATACGCACAAAGACATAATACCCTGTACCACACTGTGGTGAAGGGTGTAAACATTTATACTTCTAGCTGTTATAGTTGTTGGAAAATTAAAAGCACAATCCGACTTTTATATTTGACATTATAATGTACAATGTCTACTGTGTATGTTCATATCTTTCACTCCTCTTTTACCTACATAGAAATCAAATATTTTTCGAACATATTCTAACCATTTTCCAAAAAATAAATGTACAAATTCTTCTATCAATTATTTAGAATTCTATTGAAGAACAAAGGAATTGAAAATAAATTAGTTTATAGTATTGTTGGATACCTTATATTTATATGCCAATGCAACTCATACGTTAACTAGAAATTGAAAATGTTTTTGCCAACTCATATGTCACTGCAAGTGATTGAAATGCATACATTCTTTTGTCATATTCGAATAGTTTATTGATGCACAAATTGAAAGGTATTCTGTGCAAAATGAAAATAAATTAAATTTCGATATATTTTTATATTTATATTGGCTGATATATTTGAATTTAGGTTTAAGAAAGAGGGGAAAATTGTAAGTAATATATTAATATATTGATAAGTAATATATTAATATATGATAAATAATTTTCGAATGAAAATCTAATAATTTGAAATATAGACTAGCCAATTTTATTATTTTAATCAATAACATCTTCATATATGACAGTATCTATATATAAATAAATTTCTGATTGTTTGATCAGTGTTAGCTATAGACTCCTAAACTACTGAATTGATTTTCATGAAATTTTCACAGTCGATTTTTGAGTACATTAATTTTTTGATGAGGGCAGGGGAAACAGTAGCCCATATAAAAATTGCCCCTTAATTTTAAAATATAATTGGCCATGTTGAAAATAGGCAATGGTAAAAATTTCAACGATAACAAAATATTAGTAAATATACAAACCACAGATCCAATGGTGAATATACCTGTGTTTACTAAGTTCACAATCCACTGTTCTGTAGGATAAAGGTAGAAATATCAGATAGAGTTGCACTGAATAAGAAGTGCAGTATATAAATGTACTGTATGCCTAAATTAGACAATTCACAAAGTGTGCTATGATGTCAATCGGTTGTATTTTCTAACCATATTCTATATAGTAGTAAAGTCGGTCTGGGCCGACTACATGATACCCTTCACCACTTTGGGTATATTCTACATATGTAGAATATATCTGAACCGATTTCAGGGAAACTTGCCAGAGACTAATTTATATTACATCAGTACGTTGTGTCAATCGGCCTAGCATGGATCTTTTCACGAAGCTTAGCAACATCATTCTAGACTTAATTCAGTACCCTATACCAAAATTCGCTCAAATCAAAAGATATATAGGGAGTTTGGTACACTAATTACATAAAATCGGAAGAAAATATATATGGGAGCTATATCTAAATCTGAACCAATTTTCACGAAACTTTGCACACATTTTTATAGACGCAATTCAGTACGCTATGCCAAATTTCGTGCAAATCGAAAGATATATAGGGTCTTTGGTGCACCAATTACCTTAAATCGGATGAAAATATATATGGGAGCTATATCTAAATCTGAACCGATTATCACGAAACTTTGCACACATCATTCTAGTATCAATTCAGTACGCTATGTCAATCGGACGAAAATATATATGGGAGCTTTATCTAAATTTGGACCGATTTCCAGGAAACTTAGCACACATCATTCTAGACATAATTTATTACGCTATGCCAAATTTCGTGCAAATCGAACGATATATAGGGACATAGGTACACCATTTACATTAAATCGGACGAAAATATATATGGGAGCTATATCTAAATCTGGACCGATTTTTTCCCAATTTCAATAGGGTTCGTCCTTGGGGCAAATAAGTGACCTATGTCAAATTTCATCCAATTCGGATCATAAATGCGACCTGTACTTTGTTTAAAATTTAACATGGACAGACAGACGGACGGACATGCATATTTCGACTTAAAAAGTGATTCTATGCATATTCTATTCACTGGTGAATATAACAGTTTACTAAGTTCACGTACCACCTTTATGTAGGTGTTGACAATTTGTTTCTATGAAAATGATAAAGGTGATACTGATGGCAGAATTCGTACAATTGGAGTACGAAGCGATTTAAATAATGTGGACTGTATACACAATGGAGTACTGCATATATATTTGCACTTTCTGAGTCGCTTTTATAATCCGATTTGAATGATTTTTGGAACAGCTGATTTAATTGGCCAAGGACGAACGAAGGGTCTTCATTGGCCAGAACCCATCCTACATGCAAATTTTCGTGAAGATTGGTCCATAACTGTGGCCTGTATCGTGTTTACAAATTATAATGGACAGACGGACGGATGGACGGACGGACGGACACACATGCCTAGATCGACTCAGCTAGTCGAGATATGACGATCGGTATACTTAAAGGTGGGTCTAGGACCAATATTTCGCGGCGTTACAAACATTTGGGGCTGCACAAATCTATAATACCCCGACAACATAGTTGTGTAGGGTATAAACATTAGTAGAAAATTTAAAGAAATAATTGACATTAATTTTTTGTCAGTTTGTGAAAACATGTTTAGTTTGGAAAAAATGTTATTTGGCTTAAAAGACACTGTGTGAATTTTAGTTATAAATCGTTTGATCATCTAGAAGGCACGTCAAAAGTCGGAGAGTGGGTTATGATAAATTTAGATACACCATTAATTTCGCTGATTCTATTACTGTTTTTCAATGCATACTTCTACTTTGATGAAAAATAACAACAACATTCATATAAATCGATTTCTGCATTGCATTCTGTGCACTATTTTAATGTCAATTTTTTCAAACCAAAAGCTTTTGTTTCAATATTCATAATCCCTCATCCTTCTATATATTTCTAGATCAGTGCAAAATTATTGTTGAACAGCAAAATATATGCATGGGTATAATTCTTGATTGTGAACTGTCCTTCAATGGTCATACTGATGTTTTAGCGGGGAAAGATTGGAACACTTTGCGTAGAATTTATGCATCTAATTTATATTTACCGCAACGTGTAAAGTTAATACTGGCAAATGCTCTTTAATGTCGCTGCTCTTATATGGATTTGGGTGTATTCGAGATCCATTGATTTGCATGTCAATAATATGATAAAGCGAACTATTAATACCATAACACGCTTTATTTATAATCTACGCAATGACAATCACGTGTCGGAATATGTTACTCGCTTTCTTGTAGGTTATTTTGAAAAATTTATTCGCTATAATAATTACCCTGGACTCTTAATGATGTTATTTTCTTTCACACACTCCTCCAGAAACCCCAAGATTTTGATACCTCGAATTTGAAATAATTGCACGTTGTTGGAATGCACTGCCACTTGAGTTACGGCTTTTTTCTCATAGCAATAATGCTATACGTTTAAGAATTCTAAGTCAGTTACACATTCTATCGTAAAAATTACCATATTACGGATTTACTTTTTTGGCCTATATGGCTTTTGTCATATATGAATTTTTGAAATAAATAAAAAAAGATTTTCTTAAAAAAGTGAACATTTTGTGAAAATGGTAACAGATGGAGGAGATCTGTATTAATATGTGCTAATAGTTATAACTCCTATTAACTGTCATTATCTGTAGTGACAATAACAACCAGTTTAATTTTTGAATTTTTGTCACTTTGTGAAAAACACTTACAGAAAACCGCGATAAATTCAATAACTTCCATACAATTATTGTCAGTTTCTAATCAGGAAGGCAGGAGAACACATTGACATTTCACACATTTTCGTGTTGTTAAGAATAATATATCATAATAATAATACATTCTTAAAATTAAAATTAGTTTATATTGCAGCTCATATTCAAATTTAACGTTGATAACTTTGGCAGGGGCAGCGAAGTGCCACGGCCCAGCTAGTCAACTATAAATAATAATGTTATACTCTAATGAATTATTCTGTGAATTATTTCAGGAATTTATTGAAACCACTAAACGAATTGACTATCATACACAAAAAAAACCTGTAGGGAAAGTAGTAAAGTCGGACGGGGCCGACTTCACCACTTTGGGTATATACAACAGATGAATCCTAACATTTTTGAAGGACCAGTAAAATGAAATTGGATTATAAACATGTCATTCTGCAACCTATACTAAATTTTTCATTTGGTCAGATATAGAGTCAATCGGACATGAGGAGTTTGGTGAATTTACTTAAATCGGACGAAAATATATAAAAGCTATATCGAAATCCAAACCGATTTAATCGAAACTTGTCACAGGTTTTGAGTTCTTGATGCATCATTTACTTAAAATCGGGAGAAAATATATATGGTAGCTCTATCCAAATTTGAACTGATTTCAACAACAACTTCCACATGATAGGTTATATTAACTTCAGAACGTTGTGCAACATTTTGTGTCAATCGGCCGAATGTTGGTTCTTTGGTGCACCATCTAGCTAAAATCGGACGAAACTATATATGGGAGCTATATCAAAATTGGAACAGATTCCTACGAAACTTGGCAAACGTTAGGCAATATTAATTTCAGTGCGTTGTGCAACATTTTGTACCAAACGGCCTAACTTTGGGTCTTTTGTGCACATTTTACTTAAAATCGGACGAAACTATATCTAGAAGTTATAATTTTATGCCAATCGGACCTACCTGGGGAATTCGCTGCAGAACTTATATCTAATTTCTAGGTTATACTAACTTCAAAACGTTGTGCAAAATTTTGTGTCAATGTTGTGTAAACTCGGACGAAAATAAATATGGGAGCTATATCTATATCTTGGCCATTTTCACGAAACTTAACACACACATCGAAAGATATATAGGGACTTTGGTGTACCATTTACATTAAATCGGACGAAAATGTATATGGGAGCTATATCCAAATCTGAACCGATTTTCAGGAAACTTGACACACATCATTCTAGATTTTATTCAGTACGCTGTGCCAAATTTCGTGCAAATCGAAGGATATATGGGGACCTTTTACATTAAATCGGACGAAAATATATATGGGAGCTATATCTAAATCGAAATATATATAGGGACTTTGGTACACCATTTACATAAAATCGGACGAATATACATACATGAGAGCTTTATCTAAATCTGGACCGATTTTCAGGAAACTTAACACACATCATTACTGACCTAATTCAGTACTCTATGCCAAATTTCGTGCAAATCAAAAGATATATAGGACCTGTGGTACACGATTTACATTAAATCGGACGAAAATATATGTGGGAGCTATATCTAAATCTGAACCGATTTTCAGGAAACTTAAAACACATCATTCTAGACCTATATGAGTGCGCTGTGTCAAATTTCGTGCAAATCGAAGGATATGTAGGGACCGTTTACATTAAATCGGACGAAACTATATATGGGAGCTATATCTAAATCTGAAAAGATTTTTCCCAATTTCAATAGGGCCCAAGGACGGGCCAAATAAGTGAACTGTGCCAAATTTCATCCAATTCGGATCATAAATGCGACCTGTACTTTGTTTACAATTTAACATAGACAGACGGACGGACATACATAAATCGACGCAGAATATGATTCTATGCTTATTCTGAATGGGTCTATCTCGATTCCTTTTGCCTGTTACAAACATATGCACAAAGACATAATACCCTGTACCACAGTGTGGTGTAGGGTATAAAAAACAGGTCACAAATAAAAGGAAAAATAAGACGTCGAATTCAGCGTGCGTGCGATTCAATATGTGTGAATGAACCGCAAACACACAAACATAATTAACATTCGATTACGTGTCATGTTCGACATCAAGTGATGATATCAAATTCACTGAAGTTACGTGATGTCATGACTATGCAAATGTACGTCGGGGCGAACGACAACCGCAACGACAGCAACGGCGTCGACATCAACCACAAAAGGACAGTCACAACGACAGTCATGCTGTAAAAACTAGCTGAGGTGAATTTGAACTCATGTTTGCGTAACGGAAACATAAACCTGTAAATAATTTTCGTGATTTTGTTACGCGTGTGGCATTAGAAAGTGTAACAACATTAACATCATTTGTCAATAAAAAGGACTACAACTACAGCACCATCCCTGTGTAGACCACAGAGCATGACATCAGTGTTACGATAAAACTCAAAGATAAACCAGTAAGGAAAGTAGTAAAGTCGGACGGGACCGACTTTATGATACCCTTCACCACTTTGAGGATATATTGTACATATGTATCTTTACAGATGTCGAAAGTACATATAGGAACTATATGTAAATCTGAAATAATTTCAAGAAAACTTGACACACGAAAGGTTATAGTAACTTCAGTACTTTGTTCAAAATTGTGTGCGGGTTGGCCAATCATTGGTTCTTAGTGCACATTAAATCGGACGAAAATATATATTGGAGCTATATCTAAATCTGAACCGATTTTCACGAAACATAGCACACATCATTCTGGACCCAATTCAGTACCCTATGCCAAATTTCGCACAAATCCAATGATATATATAGGACTTTGGAGACCCATTTACATAAAAACCAACGAAAATATATATTGGAGCTATATATAAATCTGACCCGATTTTCTCGAAACTTGGCACACGTCATTCTTGACCTAATTCAGTACACCATGCCAAATGTCGTGCAAATCGAAAGATATATAGGGGCTTTGGTGCCCCAATTACCTTATATCGGACGAAAATGTATATGGGAGCTATATCTAAATCTCGACCGATTTTTACGAAACTTAGCACACATCATTCTAGACTTAATTTAGTACGATGTGCCAAATTTCATGCAAATCGAAAGGTATATAGGGACTTTGGTGTACCATTTACATAAAATGGGACAAAACTATATATGGGAGCTATATCTAAATCTGAACCGATTTTCACGAAACTTAACACACATCATTCTTGACCTAATTCAATACTCTATGCCAAATTTCGTGCAAATCGAATGGTATATAGGGACTTTGGTGCACCATTTCCTTAAATCGGACGAAATTTTACATGAGAGCTATATCTAAATAGGAACCGATTTTTCCCAATTTCAATAGGGTTCGTCCTGGGGCCAAATAAGTGACGTGTGCCAAATTTCATCCAAATTGGATAATAAATGCGACCTGTACTTTGTTTAAAATTTAACATCTACAGACGGACAGACAGACGGACGGACGGACATGCATAAATCGACTCAGAAAGTTATTCTATGCATATTCTCAATAGGAACCATGTGTCTATCTCGTTTCCTTTTACCTGTTACAAACATATGCACAAAGACATAATACACTTTACCACAGTGTGGTGGAGGGTATAATAAAAAACAACAAAAATCCACATCAAGCCAGTAAGGAAAGTAGTAAAGTCGGACTGGGCCGACTATATGATACCTTTCCCCTTTTTGGGTATATTGTACACATGTATCTTAAAAATTTCATGTCAATGTTCCTTCGAAGGAGCATTGAGGTGAAATTGGGACACATTTATGGAAATCGATTTATAGCAGACTTGATACAGATATTGGGTATACCGCACTGTTAAAAATTTAATCTCAATCAGACATCAGTTCGAAATATATATGGAAGCTATATCTGCATTTGTATCAATTTCATCAAATCGTAATGTTTCAATCGGCAAACATAAGGATTTTGGTGCACCATTTACCTAAAATCGGAGGAGCTACATCTAAATTGGAACCAATTTTCACGAAACTTAGTACACATCAGTCTAGAGCCAATTCAGCCATGTCAAATTTAGTGCAAATCAAAAGATATATAGGAACTTTACAATATAGGGACTTTACAATAAATCGGACGAAAATATATATATGAAGCTATATCTAATTCTGAACAGATTTTCAGGAAACTTTACTTAATTCATTCTAGACTCAATTCAGTACGCTATGCCAAATTTCGTGCAAATCGAACGATATATAAGGACTTTGGTGTACCATTTACCTAAAAGCGGACGAAAATATGTATGGGAGCTATATAAAATCTGAATCGATTTTTCAATAGGGTTCGTCCTTGGGCCAAATAAATGAACTGTGCCAAATTTCATCCAATTCGAATCAAAAATGCTACCTGTACTTTGTTTACAATTTAATATGGACATAGGGACGGACATGCATAAATCGACTTAAAAAGTGATTCTATGCCTATTCTCAAAAGGAACTATGTGTGTATCTCGTTTATTTTTGCATGTGACAAACATATGCACAAAGACATAATACCCTGTACCAGAGTGTGGCGAAGGCTATAAAACATCAACAAAAACTAGGTGAAAATAACCATCAAAACAAAACAAACAACATCAAGGACAACACAATCGAACTCTTAAATTGAAAACGGATGCGGCACAACCTTTTCCGTTTCCTTTATTCGGTGGGTTAACAAAACATAACAAAAAACCACAAATAAACACAAACACATCCTCACCCCCTCAAGCACCACAACAATTTTCTTCACAAAATTCCACTGGCTTCGGTTTTGTTTGCCTAGTTAATCCTAGGACGTAAACGCTTGGGAACCCATTCTTACGTGTTGAGGCGTACCTTAACTAGCGTAGCCTAATGTTGCATCGTCGAGGGCGTGTTTCAACCAAAATGTGACACATGACTATGTACTATTATGCAAGTTAGATATCAGAAATTGCCTGTGGTAGACGTTGTAGGCAAAGTGTTTTGCAAAAATCTCGCGGTCAACGTGATCGCGATAAACAACAACACAACCAACACCATCGTCATCAGCGCCATCAAAAGTATCGGTATTGGGGCCAGAGTTCTTGTCTAACTTTATCAGCAGTGGTGGTGAAGGCGGTTGCGGTGATACTCGAACACCTGGTGATTGTACCACTGATACGGATGATGAGTTGGACAATGATGGGGACGGCAGCGGTATTTGCCTATACATGCCCTAACGTAACCACGATAACGATGGATACGGTGGCGGCGGTAATGGCCACATTAATGTTACTAATACAAATGATACTGGCACGACGGAAACATCGGTGTCCACATTGGTGGCCATGGGCATGGCATTGCCAAAGATACGGTCTCGGCTGCGGGCAGTGGGGAACGTTGTAGAAGGCGTTTTAGCGAACAATTGGATGTGTAAGATATTGAGCTTGGATTTCAAAAATTTGAGGAAAGTTATTTTTCATTTTTATACCCTTCACCACACTGTGATACCGGGCAATATGTCTTTGTGTATATGTTTGTAATAGGCAAAAGGAATCGAGAAAGAAACATGGTTCCTTTTGAGAATATGCATAGAAACACTTTCTGAGTCGATTTATGCATGTGAACAAAGTTCAGGTCGCATTTATGATCCGAATTGGATGACATTTGTTGGAAAAAAATATTTTACATTTTCATAGATTCTATATGTTCACAAACATCTTCCATTGATACAGCGATAACAATTTTCAACAGCACAGAAATTCGATGATAACATTACATTTCCACAGCACTTGCCTTTGAATGTGGAATAATTTCCCAACAAGAGAGAGACTTATCTCACTTTAATCGCAACCTCCACATAAAAATTGAATTGCCTATACGAATGCCAGTAACACAAAATCTGTTTATTTGTTATTCAGGACGTGTTACACAAAACCAACCGGCATTAGCATGTCTTACAACTCCTTATACGTTGATGCGACAGGAGAGAGATATTGTCAACGTTCTGTTTTCAACATAGAGCCTGGCTTAAAAATATTAACTTGTGTTCTTTTGGAAATTGGCCATCTTATCTTTACGACATTCATTTATTATCGTTCTCAGACAATTTACATTGTCGTTTATGGTTGGAATACTGTTGCTTTTTCGTTATTTTTTGGGAGTAGATTCAATTGGCTTTAAGAATCCAAAGCTATTGTTGTAACGCCAGAAATTTATTTTGTTTTCTAATTGTTTCAGTACTGTTGAGTATGGGTAGACGGTTACTTTAACCAACTCTGTATAAGGTAGATGTGGAGGAGTCGCAAGCGATCGCTCTCATACTTAATTTTAAATCCCAAATTCACGTCCTATCTTTATTCCAAGTAGTCCGACTTTTATTTTTCACTTACTAGCTTTCCATTGGTACTAATATTAAAAATGTTTTTGTACAAGATATTTAAATTTTGTAACTTAATAAATTATTTAGAAATATATATGAAAATATCGAATTAAAGTACTTCACTAAAATTCCATTTCTATTTGCCCAAAAACCCAAGAGTTTATTGACCGCTTCAACCTAAACCAAAAAAAGAAAAATTTAATGAGTTCCGACCACATGACCAAAACAGTCGACTCCGCTTTACTGTAAGTCGCTTAACTGAAAAAATATCGGATAAGTGAAATTGATTTCCTGAACCATTACATTTTAGGTTAATCGCCCACAATTTACTCCGTATAAGTGAAACTTCACATAACAGAAAATATCGGATAACTGAAATAGCCTTTGAAGTCAAATAATGCAATTTCCTTTTAAATAACTCCGTATTACTGAAAATCATGAGAGTGAAAGATAATGATAGAATATTTTTCATTGAGGAATACACATATTCAAAGCCCACCCTAACATATATTTTTCTGCAATTTAGGATTTTTACGACGTATGGAACGTGTGTGTCAAGTATATATAAATTTGACGTCGAATGACGTTAAGTTCTTTCGGTCAAACTTTTAAAACCATTTGGAAAAGTCGAAATAAAAACTTGGTTCTGCATTTCTATATTGTACTTGTATATACAATATAGAAATGCAGAACCAAGCGGTACCAAAATATGTTACAGAATGTACCGTTCACTTTCAACTACTCTAAGTTATTATTAAAATCCTTCAAGATGATAGCCAAAATTTAAATAGGAACGATGTAAAAATATGAATCTATAATGAACAAATTTTGCAAGGAAGTATGTTACTCATTCACAATCCCATATTAGAAGCAAGTCAGCTATTAAAAAGACTTAAATCCGCTAGTATGAATGCTTATCAAAGACATGGACCTATATTTTCCGTCTTTAAAATCAATATATCATAAATATTATATTATAGATCACATAATAAATAAGATTCGTTACAAGCCGCGCATTTTAATAATACGCATAAAACCAGTAAGGAAAGTAGTATAGTCGGACGGGCCGACTATATGATACCTGTCACCACTTTGGCTATAGTCAATAGGCGAATTCTAACAGACGTCTCATTTTTAAAGGACGAGTAAAATGAAACAAAAAAATATTTTTTTTTCTCGCGCTATCCTACACCATCGTTAGCTATTGAATAGTTCTACGACTTTTAAGGATTTATAACGGAAATTCGTTCACAAATTGAGAGCTTTTCCGTTTTCATACTATTTTCTATAAAATTCATGCTAAGAATCATTGCAAATAAATGTGATGAATAAATATATATATATATATATATATATACTAGCGGGCCCGGCAAACTTTGTCTTGCCTAGCAATATTGTTGATGTATAATTTTCGGAATTTTACGTTTGTATATACCCCCCACCATAAGGTGGATTGTACAGATTCTTGTAATACTTTGATGTTAATGAGTGAGTCAATTTTGCTATTTTTGTCTCTAAAGTTTCGGTGGATATAAGATTACGAATTATTGAATTCGTGAAAAATAAATTTAAAAGCACATATAAGTTAGACTTTCGGTTATAATCCAATTTTTCCCAATATATTTAAAAGACATCCTTATAACGGTAGCGCAATATAAAGCTAGTTTTTGTAACCTCCACAATTTAAAATACAACTTTGAAATTTGCACATACATTTCTACTACTTATAAGATATTTGATATTGAAAATGTTCGACAGAATTGCTTCTAATTTAATATTAGCAATACTTATTGAGCAGAAAATCTCCCTAATTAATAAAATATTTACCCAAGTATTCGGATAGCTCCCATATAACGGTATCCCTTAATATTCGATATTTGTCTGTGATTTTGTATTCGCCCAAGCTTCCAAATATCTCCCATATAATAGTACCCACATTTTTTGATGCTGTGGGGGATTTGGACACGTTTATAAATCTAATCGGCTGTTATTTGGCATTTGGTTGCTATTTGGTAGAATGAATCTCACTAAAGTTGTCTATATTGGTCCACTTTTGAGGTAGCTCCCACATAACGTTACTCAAAATATTCGATATTTTGGGGAGTTTTTTTCCAGTGTTTCAACCAAAGTGACTGTAATGTTTGATTTTGGATGATCAAAACCTCTTTACCAAAAATTATCAATATTGGTAAAAGTTTCCGTGTAGCCCCATATAATGGCATCCCTCATTGTTTGGTATTTTCTCATGTGGTGTCAAATCTTCCTTCCAAAAAGAAATTGTAGTAGCTATAATATACCATAACGGTATATTGGAGGGTGAAACACATTTATGTGGAAACATTTCTATTTAAGCCCAAGCTCCAACATACAGGCCCCACTCCATTTTCGGAATTGTGAAGACTTTGACCGAATTTTCTCATAGAGTATGCCATACATATTTCCCGTTTAATTTTCGGGACGTTGAAGTTCTTTCCCCCATTTTCCAACCTGAGTGTCTATTGTTTTGAACATTATTGGATCATGGACAACCTACTACCTTTTAGTGTTGTAACATTGTACCAGTATGAATGTCCCGACAGATTTAAGGAATATACATATGAGAAGATATAAAAAGGTTGATCTTAACAACATTTTTACATGTTATTAGATCTCCTGACATAATAAAGTATTTTTAATTTTATAGTCACAGGTTCAATACGAATAGGTAACATCGCTTTTTTTTTGATATGAACATAATGATAGAATTTTGCACAGAAAATATCATCATACATATCGCTCATTTGCTGCAAGTCTGGCATAACTCAAGAAAGCGATTTTGCAGAAAATGCATTTTAAGTTTTCAATTTGTTCACACTTTAAATGGGAGAGAGGAACTTCTACAGGTTCTTAGTTAGAGAGTGTAACAAAGATTCATATGATTTTTTTACAACATGAGGTCTATTATAGCGAACAATCGTCTTGCAGCAAATGGGTGGTATATTAGTTTTCTCTGCGATACACATTATTAGTACCGGATATATGCGGTATTGAGTTTATAAATTCAAAGATACTAACTAACGATTAGGCAAATAACCACCATTAGGCAATATGGAACTATTATTTTTATTTTAAGAAAATAATCTTGGGCATGGATCTAAGAATCAGAACTCTATTCCGCATGTCTTCTGATTTTCACCCTTGCATTTGTCCCAAATGTACGGGCATTCTGTGGAAAACGTGTACTTTCAATATTACTTCTCAACTATTTTTAAAATTCTTACAAAAAAAAAAATCAATACAATGTCAATCGATTTGAAAAAAAAGATTTTCAAAATTTTCAATAATTGACAAATGAAAGCTTAAAGGAATGATACGCTACCAATTTTCGCCCAAAATATCTCAAAATAATAACTACGACGTGGTGGAATAAAAATAGCTCAATAATAAATTCGTGGAAAGTCAAATATGCTGCAAAATATTTTTTTGCAAATTTTTCGCGATTTTCAAAATTTTCTCACCTTTTAAACCTTCCCTGAAGCTCCACGAACATTTCAAGACTAAGATAAGAAAAATCCGTTCTGCCGTTCTCGAGCAATTCATTTATATATATATAGCGGGACCCGTGGCGCTTCGCTGCCCCTGCTGAAGTTATCAAATTAAAATTTAGATATGATCAATTAGTAATAATCCTATATACAGCTGCAATATTTACTAAATTTCACGAAACTTTGCACACATCATTCTAGACTTAATTCAGTACGCTCTGCTAAAATTCGTGTAAATGAAAAGATTTCCAGGTACTTTGGTGCATCAGTTAACTAAAATCGGGCGAAACTATATGGGAGCTATATCTAAATCTGAACCGATTTTCATGAAACTTACCACACATTATTATAGACGCAGTTCTGTACGCAAATGCCAAATTTCGTTCAAATCAAAAGATATAAAGGGTCTTTGGTGCACCAATTAACATAAACCGGATGAAAATATATATGGGAGTTATATCTAAATCTAAACCGATATTCACTTGGCACACATCATAAGTCTAGGATGATGTGTGCCAAGTGTTCAGTCCGCTGTGCCAAATTTCGTGCAAAGATATATATGGGAGGTATATCTAAATCTGAACCGATTTCCACGAAACTTAACACACATCATTCTAGACCTTATTCATTACGCTTTGCCAAATTTCGCGTAAATCGAAAGATTTATAGATTTTTGAATAAGTTCAAAAATTTTATCCATCACACTGTTGATCAAAATTATTCGCAAGTCTTCATCGATTGACCGCAATTCATCGATAATCACTTCTTGGAAATAAAATAATGTTTGGTATTGGCTGTTTTCTGCATAGACACGACGAGTCAAGATTCCACACATGTTCTCGATCGGATTCTGGTCGGAAATTTTAATATTTTTCGATTTTAACCATACTTGAGTATGGCCACTGGTGCGTTGTCCTGCTAAAAAACGAGTCCTTGATTGTTGCTGCTTTCCCAAAATGGCAATAATTTGTCTTCCAAGACTTGAACGTTCTCCATTGAATTCATCCGACAACATGGAAATGTGAAATAAAGCATTCCGTGGCTATAAAATGTTCCCAAGGTGGCGGTTACCGAAATATCGTTATTTCTTAATACAATATTTCGGTGGCGGTTCCTTAATGGCCTTGGGAGCATTTTGTAGCCATTATTGGACATTTCCATGTTGTCGGATGAATTCAATGGAGTGCGTTCAAGTCTTGGAAGACAAATTATTGCCATTTTGGGAAAGCAGCAAAAATCAGGACTCGTTTTTTAGCAGGACAACGCACCAGATCACAAAAGTGGCCATACTCAAGTATGTTTAAAATCGAAAAATATTAAAATTTCCGACCAGAATCCGATCGAGAACATGTGTGGAATCTTGACTCGTCGTGTCTATGCAGAAAACAGCCAATACCAAACATTATTTTATTTCCAAGTGATTATCGATGAATGGCGGTCAATCGATGAAGACTTGCGAATAATTTTGAACAACAGTGTGATGGATAAAATTTTTGAACTTATTCAAAATAAGGGAGGCCCTACCCATTATTTATAATAGTTATTTTATTTTATTTAAGTTTTTAAAAAATAATTTTTTTTTAATTTTGTAAAAGTGCGTCTATCGTTATGCAACACCAGTAATTTTGAAAGGCAGAATTCGGCGAAACCATAAAGAATAAATTAATTATTTTTGTTGAATAATATGTGTTTTTGATCGTTTTATCCTGAACAATAACT
>NW_026876986.1:0-20799 GCF_032173495.1 Musca vetustissima | reverse complement strand
TGGAATAACATATATATACATATATATAGCATACATACAACGGTTCCCCCCTAATATTCAGTATTTAGGGGATTTTTGACATACTTTTTTCATCGGGTTACACTTCTTCTTGCCAAAAATTATCTATATTGGACCACTTTTTAGGATAGCCCCTATTTAACGGCACTTTCCATTATTCGTGCATTGTTAAAATACAAAAAAAATATTCGAAGTTTGATTTTTTATTTAACAAAAATACCAGGATAACTGCATTTAATGGTTTTAAAGGTGTTTTTTGAAGAGAGGATTATTATTTAAAGAATATATTTTCATGTACTACTGGTTCGTGTTTTTTCATCATCGGCATGAATTGTTATACCCTCAGTCATTTTGCTGCAGTAAACATGTGCCTCATCGAAATATTTGTCTTAGATCCCAGATCAGACAATTTGGAGTCGATTAAAAAATGTTCGTCTATCTGGCTGGCTGGAGCGCACAACAACTCTCGAAGGGAGTAGCCGAATTTAAAGTTCGAATATGGGGAATATCGGTCAAATCCTTTTAGTACCTTTCCCAAATAAGGGTCAATCAATCAATATAAAAATAAAAATATATTCGATATAAAAAATGTTGACTGTTTTAAATACCAAATCAATTTTCACAATCATCATTGAAAATAGTCAAGGATAATTTGTCTGGATAATAGGCTAATAGGTCATCAGTTCATTAATATATATATATATATATATATATTATTTTCATTAAAAATCGTATTTTTTATTTTCTTTTAAAGGTATATTCTTATGAAAGAACAACAACAACAAAATTAAATTACATTCATATAAAAACTGTAGTACGACCTTATTTTAGAAAAAAAAAAAATCCCCCCCAAAATGTAAGAAGAAAAAATAATTATATTGAAAAACAACAACAATATTTTTAAAATTAATTTAGTAAACGTTAAAAAATTAGAAGATAATTTAAAAAAAAGAAAAACTAAAAATAAAAAATTGTTGTTATTACGTAAATAAAAAAGAGAAGAATTATAATTAAATTATAAAAAAATCCCCAAATTGTTACAAAGTATTTAATTCCAAATATTTCTAAAGCAAAAAAAAAACAAATAAAATAAAATGAAAAAAATCGAAGCAAGCATTTCCCTTTAAATTTTTAACAAAATAAAAATCCAAATCTAAAAACATTAACTCCATAATTCATAAAAAAAATATTTATTTATAATTGTACATTTTTTTCGCTCTCTTCAAAAAATATACTCTATCATTATTTTCAATTATATAAAAAAAATATATAACTCCTTTATACTGAAAATCAAGCTATAACATAAAACTAAAACTTGTTACTAATTAAAAATTATTATTTAAAATCAAAAAAAAATCAATTCGTTTAACAGGCCTAAATATTCTAAATTAATGCCACATTTTGTTATTGAATCTAAATAAAAAAATCCAAAAAAACCAAAATTGGTTAATTAATAAAACAAAAATAAAACAAAGAACTTGGAATATTTTATTTTAATTATTTTAACATACGAACTGTAATTATGATTTTGAAACAAATTGAGCTTGGAACACCAGAGGTAAATGTTAGGATGAATTAAAATGTAACTAACCTGGTAGTGTTAAGTGTGCCATGGTTATGGTTTTCAGGAAAACGAAGTTTTCAAAATTAATTATAATTCCTGTAATAATTATGAGCTAGCTTTTTTAATTTTTAACCTCCTACTATATATACTGAAATGTTTAGGACCATTATCAAATTCTAATTAACGAATAATTTGTTGGCATTCATTTGAAAAATGTATTCAACATTTTAATAAAATGTCTCTTCACAAATAAACTTGACCTAAATGTTTTTCTATTTGAGCCATCACATATTTTTATATTAAATTGACTGCTGTTTAAATATTTGTTTGTTCAGAGTTAGCGACTTTTGTAGGTAAAATATCTTTAGGTCATATTTCGATGATGAAGTTGAATTTGGGCCAAATTTGATGGCATGATGGATGGATGATTATCCATATTTATAACCAGTGAGCGGAGCAGTATAATCGGACGGGGCCGTGCATATGATACCCTACACAACTTCCACGAAAATATAAATCTGTGTTGTACTATATTCTGAGCTTGGGCGATATTTCGCGATATTTGCAACCTCTTGACCGATATTTGTACCCTCTTGATGTCAACAAATATTACTAAATAATATTTAGTACAGCTCTTCTAATTACTTCTCCAGATTACCTTCACCGTGAGTTGTGTTGTGATGTTAGACTTTCAATTGCGCCCTGAAGATAGACTCGAAAAAAACACCAAAAATTAAGATTTTGGTCCACTTCATCCCAAAATTATTATCTGATCATCACCGAAAATTACAGGCGTTGTCTTTGATCATACCTGGATCCTCATGGAAAATTTCAAAATATATTTCCGCCCTCTAGTGTGGTAATGGGTTACTAAATTCCGAGTACTAACATCCAAGTACATACGACAATATAATTGGTATCAATTGAAAGGTCAACCACTCCTCTTGGATATATTATCAACTGCTCGGGTCTATGTTCTTCAGGGATAAATATATACGCCATATAATACAAATTTTGTAATTTTTCACACAAAAGTCAGGGTCCATTTGACCCGCAAAATATTGACCGATCTTTATCAAAACAGGCATGCTTATTCTATGGTCCAATCCCCTTCTCCATGTAAAAATTCGAGATGTTTGGACTATAATTGCGGCCTTTGGAGCGACCAGAAAACCCGACAAAAAGTTTGTATTTGGTCCATTTCATCCCCTAAATATTAACAGATCTTTTCCAAAAACAATATGGGTCTTCATTGGCCAGAACCCATCCTAAATGCAAAATTTCGGGAAGATTGGTCCACAACTGTGGCCTGTATCGTGTTTACAAATTATAATGGACAGACGGACGGACACACATGTGTATATCGGCTCAGCTAGTCGAGATATGACGATCGGTATACTTAAAGGTGGGTCTAGGTGGTTAAAGGTATAAAAACAGCAAAGATGTATAATCGGACTAATACAATTGTCCCCTTTTTCACACACATACTGACCGATAAGTTCGATACTGAAAGGTAGACGTAGCTCAGGTTGTCTTTATAGACCAACTGCACCTCGTGGGAGTCCGTATGGATTATACTTTATTGATGAGCTAAAGCACAGTCCTTATAGACGAACTGCAAGAAATGGAGTCTTTAACGACGAAGTGAAGGTGCGAGTTTATTTATGGAAGAACTGAGCTAAGAAGATAGCAGAGCTGAAACGCGAGATTCTTTATAGTGTAAGCAATTGTTATAGATTAAATAAAGTCGGTGGGGGTCTGACTATATGCCAGTTTTAAAATCAGGGAGATTTTATAGACGAACTAAGGCTCTGTGAGTCTTCATAGATATACTGAAGCTTGAGGCCTGTGCAGGCCATACATTACTGAAAAACTAAAGCATAGATAGTCTTTTTAGACGAACCGAAGCTCATGGAGTTTTTAGTATATAAAAGTATCTACACAGGAACTACAAAATTTGATATTCTGATTTGTAGTTTCTCTGAAAGTTGTTACATTAAAAAATGCATATCTATGAAAAAAAAAAAAAATAGGTGAGGTGACCTTTGGATAATCTAAAATAAAGAACAAATAAAAACGTAATTACGTTTCTACCCATGAGGTGGACCCGTAATCACACGGCATCTATATATATATATATATATATATATCGTGAGCTATGGGATGGAAAAACAAATACATACGTGACCAAACTCCCCAAAATACAACCAACAGACACACGGACGGACTAGCACAAATCGATATAGAATTTTATTCCGGTCAAGAATATATTAGGTTGGGGAAAAAGAAATCCATTATTTTTATATGAACTATAGGACATTATTTAACATGCTTCGTAATGCCCGATTTGGGCCAAATATGCACGGTTTTGTTATATGATTTGTTGCCATTTATAGGTAACTTCAAAATGCCCCCCTCATAGAAGTCCTGCTTGCAAAAAAAAAACTCTAGTGGTCGATTTTCAAAATCCTACCTAGATAACAATTTTTTATCATTAAAGAAATTTTGCAGTGCAATACTGTATGGCGGATGTATTAAAACTTCCCAGATAAGTTCCCAAAGTATCTGGCGAGTCGCTGTAGATGTGTGTGGAACACAACACCTCTCCTGTTGGCCAATTCTGGCCGTTTCTAGTCAATTGCTATATTCAAACGGTCCAATTGTTGACAGTAGAGATCAAAATTTAGCGTTTGGCTCATAATAAATAATCCCCTTCCAGTCCCAGCAAATGCCGAACCTTCCTGGCCGTTAGCCCGGGTTTGGCTTCCCGCTCTTTAACCACTATCGTTTTCGCACAGGTTTATGGGCGATTTTTAGCTCCTGGACGATGTTACGACTGCTAACATGCCGGTCAACTTCGATCATTTCTCCGATGTTATCAACATTTTCATAATGGATTTCTTTACCCCCAAATTTGAACCATACCTATATCATGTTGGGAGATCGATAAGTCTCATCTCCATCGATATGTCGACTCCTTCTGGTATTTCCCCCACAAAGGGTCAACATTTTAAAACTTTGTTAATATTATATGAAACGAACTTTATTTCTTAATCCAACATCAAGATAATGAAATGTTTGATTTGATCCGAACATTGCAAATCGTAATATTTTACCAAACTTACTTTAAATCCGAAGATGGGATATATAGGGAAACCTCTTCTGGTACCTGGCCACAGATGGGCAACACTTCGATAAAAATATATACCCACAAATGATCAACATTTTGAAATTTTGTAAATAGTAGAGGAAACGAACTTTATTTCTTAATCCAATATCAAGATATGTTTGATTTGATCCGAACTTTGCAAATTGTAATATTTTATTAAACTTACTTTAAATTTGAAGATAGGGAAACCTCTTCTGGTACCTCGCCAAAGATGGTCAACTCTGCGATAAAAACATGTAGCTCTATATAATTCCTTACACATCCGCCAACCATAAGCTTTTTACCTGTCAATAATTTTTTTTAGGAAACAGTGGTTAAAATCCTCTAAATACTTCCAAGTAGTAGGTACTCTTATACAAATTTTAACTGCATACCAGCATACTCTCACGATCTAATATTATGAAGTTGTTTTTGGCACCCTTTGCCAAAAATGTGAAGGATTTCACATTGCCTGAAACGATGAGCTTTAACAGACCTATGTTATCAAGTCCTCAACGTCTTTCGATGCAATGCTCATCGTCATTCTTCTCACTAAAAATATCTAAAGTTTGGGGAATAAAAATAATAAAAAAGTACGAAATTGTGTTTAAATTCTACGTTATCAAATATTTAAATTACTAACAAACACTTGCCCGAGGGTTTCGAGTAATCCGCTGACAATAATGGAGGCTGAGTGGCGAGTTTACAATGTCTTTATTTCGAAAAAAAAATCCAATGCAATCTAGGTGGCGTATACAATACATATAATAATATAATACGTATACGCATCTATATTTAATTTATGTTCGAAGGGCGTATTTTATTTACATTTACTCACAATGTTCGGTGAACATTGTTAAATGTTTTGCTTATCAAATGTTTTCCTTTGGTGTTCTTAGCTGATTAAAAACTCCTAAAAAAATCCAAACAAAAACTTGCACCATTTTGTTACCTAAAAATTAAAAATATTGAATCTCACCCACAATAAAAGACGCAATGCACCATGTTTTACAAAAATCAAATGCTAAAAATTAATAATAATTGAAAAATAAATGCCTAAATTAAAAAAATAAAAAATCCAATATTGACTGCTACAAATGCACCCTCTAAAGCCTGATAGAAATTAATAACAAAAATTAATATACAGTTTGGACATAATTATTACAAAAATCAATAAATCTCACATTAATAATAATCATTTAAAAAAATAACAAATGAGCTAAAACTAACTTCTTTAATTTTTTTTATAATTTTTTTTTCAATAATAAGTCTTTGAAACACATTGAGTTAATGGATTCATTCGGAAATAGAAACAACTGTAATCTTCGGCCGAAAATGACTAAATATGGATTAAAATGTTTCCGTTGGTATACATCCAAAATGTATAATATTATATATATATGGAAAGGAAGAAAGGTGTGCGGAGCAGTATATTCGGACGGGGCCGTCCAAACGATACCCTACACAACTACCACGGGACTCTAACTTGCTGCGGATGTTTATTCCGAGCCTGGACAATATTTCGAAATATTTGTCCTCATATTTCCACTGACATATATACCATTATTAATATCCAATATCCAAAAACTAATATCCAATACAGCCCTTCTAATTACTTGTCCAGATTCCCTTCTCCGTAGGTTGTGCTGTGATGTTCGGCTTATAATTGTGGCCTATTAATCAAAGAAAAAACACAAAAAAATTAAGTTTTCGGTCCACTTCATCCCAAAATTATTATCTGATCAACGCCAAGAATTATAGGCGACAATATATTAATATCAATTTAAAGGTCAAGTTCACACAAAAGTCAGTGTCTATTTGAACCGCTTAATATTAACCGATGTTTGGCCCGATCCTCTTCTCCCTGTAAAATTTCGCTATGTTCGCACAAATTAAGTATTTGGTCCATTTCATTCACTAAATATTAACCGATCTTTACTAAAATGGTGGTCTTCATTGGCCAGAACCCATTCACATGCAAAATTTCGTGAAGATTGGTCCATAACTGTGGCCTGTATCGTCTTTAATGTTATATGAACGATCGGTATACTTAAAACTTATACTTACCTCTGCCAGGTCTGTCAATCTTCACAGGCAGGTCCAAGATGGAGGAAGGCATTGGTGCAGGCGTCTACTGTAGGGAATTAGGTATACAGAACTCATATAAACTCAACAATGACTGTAGCGTTTTTCAAGCAGGCCGAGATAGTAAAAGCACTTAAGGGGACCCCCCCATTCTCGGGGTCAAAATTTTTGTTGACTTAATTCCAATCTACACTAATTCAAGAATGTCCCTGCAAAATTTCAAGTAAAAATCTCAAGAACTCTTGAAGATATAGCCGATTTATTGTGTCAGCATCAAGTGACGGCTGAAGGGCTTCTCAAACTTTGAACGCGTTTTTCTCTAAATATTTTTTTGCGAATGGCGGGCACGATAACTCAAAAACTAACAAACAAACAAATTTTTACACGTTTCTCTGTGAGTGTATAGCTATCGTATGAACTAGGATAAAGCCAATCGGTGAAGATCTTCCTTATTTTTTAACTTGGTTTTTGGTAAAAAATCGGCGATTTTCCAAAAATATTTTTTCAAAGTTCCGCCATTTTGTTAATTTTAGAGCGAAGTCAATAATCCTAGTTCATACGAGAGCCAGACATGTACTCTTTCTAACACCGTTGGAATTTTCGGATTCCGATGTTCCAGTGAGGAGTTATCATGCCCGCCATCAAAAATAAGGATCACAAAAAACAACAACAAAAATTTTTTGTAAATTATTTTCTTCTTTTTTAAATCTTCAAATATATATGTGCGAAGTTACAAACCTTAACAAGCATTGGTATTCATTTACCAGCCCATTTAAAATCTTAAAAATAAAAAATCGAGAATGGGGGGGGGGGGGGGTTCCCTTAATGCCGACATTACGGGATCTGTGACTATTTATGTAGATAGTCAGGCGGCCCTGAAAGCGGTGAAGGCGCATACTATAAACTCGAAAGCAGTTCATGATTGTAAGATCAGCTATGTCATCGGCAGAATCCGTGCGTTCCATTGCGAGGTAGTCGGTAACAGATGGTTAAGGGAACCTGCTTGCAGAATCTCTAAATCTATCTGGCCAGAATTCTCTCGCAAAAGAACGTCTTCGCTGCTGGATCACAGCAAGAGGGATATCAAAATCGTTGTGGGGATTATTACTGGTTACTGCAAAGTTAGATCTTTCACTTCTAAGTGGGACTCCAGTGGAGAGGATTACTGTCGTCTATGTGAGGACGAAGAAGAACTGGAAACAATTGAGCACATCCTCTGCAAATGTCCATCGCTGATCAGCAGAAGACATAAACAGTTTGAATGTTATGAAATTGATAATCTAGTCTTCTTCTCTAAAATAGACCCTAACCAAATTCTAGGCTTTGTCAAAAAATTGACTTGGCTAAAATAATCTCTCTTCCGCCCCCTTTTTTCTCACTATTCTTCTCTCTACTCTTCCACTATATTTTTTCTTTTCTTTATACGTATACCTATACATAAAGGATGATCACAATGGACATAGTTTCCGAGTGGACGGTTGTTACAACAACCGTACATCCCCAACCTAACTGATACTTTATATAGGGGCTAACCAAAAAATTCAGTTGCAGTTGCCAGTTTTTTCTTACTCAAAACCGCAAATGTCCCAGAACCTGCAAGAATATACAACAGCACCCTGAGATAAATACATCTTCTTCGAAAAGAAAAAAATAAACTGCTTGAAACATCATATTCCAAAAACTTCATCCATTTCATAATCGACATTTTCTCCATGCTCCAGGACATTTTCTTTGCAATTTTGAAAATTGATTTTTGAATTTTCAACTGAATTGCGGAATATTTGCTGTTTATAAATTTTGAAAAAGCTAGTATTGTAAAAACTTTAAAGTATGTCTTTTATATATTTAACGATAAAATAATATTCCCATTTCCAAACAAAAATCTCAAATTTGGGGGTAAATCCCCTAAACTGGCAACACAGAAAAAAATGCTGGGGTGATTACAACAGATTACAGACGCAGATACAGACGGGCATGTGTAAATGGTATTAGAATTTTAAGCAGATTAAAAATGGGAAATAATCATTTCGATAAGTTACAAACGAAAAAAAAACAAACTTAATATACCCTCCACATACTATGGTGGAAATTATTATGTACAAGAAATTATTGTACAGAAAAGTCTATCTATTCCGAATGAAACCGAAACCATGCACAATGTTTCTTTGTTAGGTTCTTATAATTTCGCCATAAAAAATATATCTTAAAACAAAACAAAAGTATTAATTCATTTAGCACTCAGGGATTCATTTCAATAGCGAAAAAACACACAACAACAACAATATGATTCCTGTACGTAAGTTCTATACATAAACACACGTCTATGTGTATAACCTTGTAAAACAAAGATCCTCAATGATGATGATGATGTTAATTATGCCTGAGACTTAGTAAAAAAAGTATTAAAAAATTTTAGAATCACAGGGTCCTCACGCCAAGAAATTCTTGGTTGCAACAATCAATCGATGTATTTTACTCATTTATAGAAATAAAGAAAAATATAAAAGCTGGCATACCAAATAATTGTTGTAAAAATGATTAGATTTTAGTTTGCTAACCAAAATGAGTTGAGATAAATAAAAAAACTGAAAAAAATAATTAATACAAAATCAATAAATTTTTGATAGAAGACAGAGGGTATTTTTTGAAACAAAAAGAGTAGAGAATGGTACTTCATAATTAAAATTTAAAAATATTAAAATTTTTTTAATTGTATCATTCCTTTGTTTCCAAAAAATATCCTTTGATAAAAATTATAAAAACTAAAAGAGAACAAACCATATTTTTGGACAAACAAAATTAGCTCACCGTAAAATTTCAAATGAAATTAACCAACCAACCAAACAACCAGAAAGAAAATAAATATTTATTTTGAAAACAATATTTTTTGTAGTCTGTATATTTATATATAGTGTTGCAAAATTAATTTGTATTTAATTTTTGTTGTTGTATACCAAAATGTTGAAATTATAAAACCAAAAATGAGAAATACAAAAAAAAACAATGAATTCTATATTCCAATAAAAGCCACATTAATAGAGTTTAATTTTCAATGAAAATTATAATAATTGTTGCTCCCTTTTTGTACATAAACAAACCAAGAAATTAAATTTAAAAATTAAAAAAAAAGTTATTAACTATTATATAAGTTGAAATCGCAAATTTCAAAAAGAAAATCCTCTATATAAGAAAATATTTTTTTTTTTTTGGAAATGAAAATAAAAAACCCCAAAATAATAAAATGCTTGCGTTAAATATAAAAAACTAAATTAAAAAAAAAAAATATATGATATTTTAAATACTATGCAGGATAATGCAGGGTAAGTACGACATTTTTTGGAACAACTCTAGTTTAGCAAAAACGATCAGATTTTTCTGAATGTTTTTCCAGAAGTAGGTATTATTACCCTATTTATGGGGAAATATTTCTTTTTCTTTGGTGACGTACCTTTACAAAGGGCCCTTTATTATTTCGTGAAAATCCGTTCAGATTTAGATATAGCTCCCATATATATCTTCTTTCGATTTAAGGTAAATGTTTACCCTAATTATGGGGATATATTTCTTTTTCTTTGCTGACGTACCTTAGCAAAGAGCCCTTTATTATGGGCTAAAAATATCCGTTTGATTTGTCTCGGGTATCATTACGCCTTCAAAAGTTATGAAGAATCCCAGAAAACTGTAATTTTTTGTTAACATGGCAACTCTGTCAAACAGTATTGGATGTTGTAGGATAGTGTAGGTTCTAAGTTATTAATATCCACTCGAATTAGTTCTGTATCATTACGCATTCAAATGTTATTAAGAATCTAAATTGCCCGCGATATTCTGTAAACTTGGCAGCACCGGCAGACGTTTGTCGTCAGCGCCATCTATTGTATGGTTAGAACCAAAAATCTATTTTGCACCTTTCTTTTTTCCATAACTTTTAACCTACTGCAGCTATTTCAATAAAATTGGTGACATATGAAGGGTATAATATCATTCTTTTTTAATAATAATTTTAATTTTTTAATATGAAATGTGGCACTGAAGTTTTCTGTAATTTATCTCGGTAATATATGCGTTTAAAAAATTATTTGTTGATCATAGCAAACTAGATAATTTAATTTTTCATATGAGACAATTTTTGTTGAAATGCGATTATCTGTTCAAGAGTTATATGCTTCAAAAGTTGGACTCGAAAACTGGTATGCTTTATTTGAATCATCTTCATCAATAGATGGCGCTGACGGCAGAGGGTTATAAAAATTACATACCTCATTTCTTTCGCCATAACATTTTTCGTATGGCATATATTAAAATGAAAGTGGTGTCACATGAAAGGATACAATCGTATATTTTCTTGTAAAATAAAATAGTTTTTGGTTTCATTCTATTATAGCTTTATGCAGGCTCAAGAGTTTGTAACGTCGCGATAAATTGGTCCTAGGTCCACCTATAAGTATACCGATTATCATATCTCGACCAGTATGTAGGATGGGTTCTGGCCAGTTTTTGGTAAAGATCGGTTAATATTTAGGGGATGAAATGGACCAAATACTAAATTGTTGTCGGCTTTTCTGGTCGCTCCAGAGGCCGCAATTATGGCCCAAACATCGTGAAATTTTACATGGAGTAGGGGATCGGGCCGAAGAATGAACATGCCTGTTTTGATAAAGATCGGTCAATATTTAGCGGGTCAAATGGTCCTGACTTTTATGTGAAAAATTACGAAATTTGTATTCTATGGCGTATATATTTGCCCCTGAAGGACATAGACCCGAGAAGTTGATAGTATATCCAAGAGGAGTGGTTGACCGTTAAATAGATACCAATTATATTGTCGTATGTACTCGGATGTGGGAATTACATTTAAGTATTTATAGGTGCTTACGTATGCATATATTGTATAGTAACCCATTACTACCCATTTTTGCCTTATAGTGCAGAAATATGAATATGAGGATTCAGGTATGGTCAAGGACAAAGCCTATAATTTTCGGTGATGATCACATAAAAAATTTGTGATGAAATGGACCGAAAACTTAATTTTTTGTGTATTTTTCGAGTCGATCTATAGGCCAAGCGAACATCAGAACACATGCCACTGTGATGAGAATCTGGACAATTAATTAGAAGGGCTGTACTGAATATTGGGAATATTCGGAAAATATATCAGTGTAAGGAAGTGGTGCTGTTGATCTCTAATCGGTCAAGAAGTTGCAAATATCACGAAATTTTGACCGGGCTCGAAATAAACATCCTCAGAAAGTTAGAGTTCTGTGGTAGTAGTTTAGGGTATCGTATGGTCGGCCCTGTCCGACTTTACTGCTTCGCTCACTGGTTGAATATGAAATGTAGTATTGAAATTGTCTTTAATTTCCTGGGTAATATTTTTGTTATAGACATTATTTGCTGGTCATAGTAAAATACCAGGTTCGCGGAGATACAATTTTCCGTTCACAAGATATACGCTTCGAAAGATGGACTCGAGAAACGGTTGTGTCTGATTTGAACATTGCCCATTAATAGATGGCGCTGATGACGTTATCTTAAAAAAATACTTACCTCATTTCGTCACAACTATTACATTGTGTGGGAGGTAGTAGAAAGAGTGAACCGATAGATCCTATATTCGAACTTGATTTAAGTTTGAAAGCCATATTACGATGTGCGCTTTGTAGGGTAGGATTTAAGTTTGGAAGAAATATTACGATGTGCAACGTTTGGATGAAATCAGTTAATCTGTTGACGAAGACGATTATGGGTTGTTGGTCTGAACCAAGAGAAAATACAAGGTGTCAGGTTACGACCCGGTGTTACTATTGTGATTTCTGGCGAGTTTTGGTAGTCTTCCCCTATTCTGGTTAGGCATTCTCATTCATCATTTATGTAGTGCCAGGTTATTAAATTTTTAAGAGCGGACTAATACCCATTAATCTTAGGTATGTATAGGCACCTTCTGTACGGGTCACTAAAGTCTAGCTCAAGCAACATAGATCTGCATTGGCTATATGTAGATTAGGGAAACGTAGTAGAGCGCAAAAGTCGACTTTTAGATTTTTGCCTTGGACTAAAAATTCTACTTTTCGATCTTTCGATTTTGTCAGATATGTTCAAAATCGATTTTCGACTTTTACCGACTAAACAACAATAAACAGATAAAATAGAGTTCTGGAACGTGTTATAAACCGAGTATTTATGAACAAAATTGATCTTGAAAGTTGACATTGTGATTTCCTCAAAGATCAAAAGGCAACTTTGGCTTTTAATATTATATTTTCAATACAAAGCAGTAAGGAAAGTAGTAAAGTCGGACGGGGCCGACTATATGATACCCTTCACCACTATGGGTATATTAAACAGCATTATTAACATGAAATTGGATGAAATAAAATATTTATCTAAATGTGAATCGGACTAGATCTATCCATAAATATGTCATTCGTTTGGGACAAAAGTATGAAAATCGACTTCAAACAAATATCTATAGGTCATCCGTTGGGCTATGTCTGTACGTCTAGAAAACGTAACTACGTTATTCTAGACTCAATTTTGTACGTTGTGCAAAATTTGATGTCAATCTGACAAACATGAGGAGTTTGATGTATAATTTACTTTATTTATTTACTCAAATATGAAACGATTTCAACGAAACATGTCACAGGTTAAGTTATACTAATTCCGGTACGTTTATTTCTATCAGCCATATATTGGTTTCTTGGTGCGTCAATTATTTCATATCAGCTATATCTAAATCTCAACTGATTTTACGAAACTTGGCACACTCAATTCTGGACTAAATTTAGTACGCTATGCAACATAAGAACTTTAGCACATTATTTAAATTAAATCGGACGAAAAAATATATATCTAGATCTGAACCGATTTTCACGAAACTTGGCAGACATCATTCTAGGCTCAATTCAGTACGTAATGCCAAATTTCGTACAAATCGAAAGAGATATAGGGACTTTGGTGCACCATTTACATGAAATCGGACGAAACTATATATGGGAGCTATATCTAAATCTGGACCGATTTTGACAAAAATTGGCAGACATCATTCTAGACTTAATTCAGTACGCTGTGCCAAATTTCATGCAAATCGAAAGATATAGAGGGACTTTGGTGCCCCATTCACCTTAAATCGGACGAAACTATATATGGGAGCTATATCTAAATCTGAACAGATTTTCTCGAAACTTGGCACACATCATTCTGGACCTAATCCAGTACTCTGTGCCAAATTTCATGCAAATCGAAAGATATAGAGGGACTTTGGTTCCCCATTTACCTTATATCGAACGAAACTATATATGGGAGCTAAATCTAAATCTGAACTGATTTTCTCGAATCTTGGCACACATCATTCTGGACCTAATTCAGTACTCCATGCCAAATTTCAAGCAAATCGAAAGATATAGAGGGACTTTGGTGCCCCATTGACCTTAAATCGGACAAAAATATATATGGGAGCTATATCTAAATCTGAACCGATTTTTCCCAATTTCAATAGGGTTCGTCCTTGGGCCAATTGAGTGACTTGTGCCAAATTTCATCCAAATCGGATTATAAATGCGACCTGTACTTTGTTTACAATTTAACATCTACAGACGGACGGACATGCATAAATCGACTCAGAAAGTGATTCTATGCATATTCTCAAAAAAATCTATAGCCCTGATAGTCATTAAAAACATTATTTTTAAAAATCCACGCCTATTGATGGTTTATTAAGTTATGTCATTAAACAACACGAGTCATTGTTCATTAATCAATATTTTTGAAAATTCTCGCTTCGAGTTGGGTAATTCCGGAACGGACTAGCTATAAGAACTATTTACTATAGTTCCTATAGTTAATTTTTCATCTCTTTACTTTTTGTGATCTCGTTCGTTCGAATAAGAATAAAATTCGTTCATCCTTCTTCAGATGCTGCCACATTGTTGAAAACATCTAAGCATATGCTCGTCAATTTATTATAATAAAATTATTTGTGACAATAAAGTAGCTAAATACTACAAAAATATTTTGCACTTATCGTCCTACAGTTGAATACTGTTGCAAAATCAATTTTTTTATTCTTGCTCAATTTGTTTATTTGTTCCATCCATCAACAAATCAAAACGGAACTATATGAACGACAAAAAACTAAAAGAACGTTGGAAGAAAGAGATCCAAAGGATCTCTTTCTTCCAACAACAAATCCATCAACAAATCAAGACGGAGTCGAAACTATGTGGAGCAAAGGAACTAGTTCGTTTTCAAAAAAGAAACGAAAAAGATTGATCCGACTGCCCAACTCTGCGCTTTTGGTCCTGGTGGCCATTTAGACAGTATTTTTTTTAACTTTACGTCTATTACCCTTATGCTCTATTATTATATATAATTATTATATAAAAATATTATAAGAAATCCATTGTTATTTTAGGAACATTTTATAAAAAATCTAACATTTTTATTTACAGCTTTTCACTTAAATTTACAATACAATTTTAAACTTCCAACAACAAAACAAAAAACTTAAATCTTAATAACAAATAAATAAAATATACAAAAAAAAAAGTTAACAACTTATCTAATAACTAATTTAGTATTTTCGGCATCTTTAATGTATTTATATTTGTACTTTTCAAATATTTCATTCAAACTATCGATAACTTTTTCATGGATCTCATTGACATACTGGGTATCGGGTTCATCCATTTGTTTGACGACAATGGGTGCGCCCACAACTTGAACAATATGACGACGATGGGGCAAGAGGCCAAATGTATATTGGAAGAGGCCGCGACCCAAAACAATTAGTGGCGATACACCAGTCAAGTGTTTGACAAATGATTGGAATTTCCTCAGCATAGAATCGGGAGGATTGGCAACCTGATCGAAAATATCAACCTCACCAAACGAGAAGGAAGGGACAATGGGAGTTCTGCAAAAAATAATCATATTTTTAATATGGTTATTTGTAAATTATTTATTTTGTTTTTCAACTTACCCCGACCGTATGGCAATTTTAACAAAACCTTTACGATTTTTCAATACCAAAACATAACGTCCCGGATGTGACTCCAATGACTCTTCAGCACCACCTACCAACAAGGCCACAGCATTTGATGTATAGCCATCACGATTATCTGGATGTTTGGGATCATTGGATTTATTGAGATAATACAGCAGAGATTGTTTGGAGCAGGATACCAAACCCCAAAGCCGTAACACTTCACGCATAAATGGTATACGGAAATGTATATCCAAGGTGGCAATTTTTGGCCGAATACCAGGATATAATTTCAACCATTTGCCAATGTTATTGCCCATATTGTTGGTGACACCAGTTCTGCAGGGAGATAAAGGGGAGAAAAACATGATTAAAAAACAAGTAAAAACGTCGTGCGCATTTAAAATGCCTAAAATCGTCGGTATATTTATTTGGGGACATTGAGAATTTTCAGGAATGAGTTTTTTTCTTTGTGTAAAGCGAAATTCCAAATTACAGGAAAATGTGGGTAAGACTTTCAGCATATCGAAAATAGTGGGACCTTTATTCGAACATGGGCCTATATTAAAATTTGGCTGGGAATAAGTTTTTTTACCCACTAAGAACTCAGAATTTCAAATTGCACCCACTTCAGTTGGAAACGGCGAATACAAACCCGAAATCGGCTTTTTATCCACGAGATCCCGAAAAGTTGAATTATAGCATTTTTGTTTGGAAACGAGGACCTTTTTATGAGAGTAATGTCAAAATATGGACCTATATTGGACCATCGAAATATATACAACGTGGTGGAACCTTTATATGGGCCTACGTCAAACCATATTGCAATTTCTCTAAAATTATGTTTCAGGCCTTAAAGAACCCGGAATTTCAAATAAAAGCCACTTCGTTTGAAAATGTGCCTAGGACCATGAGAATACCTAAAATGCAGCGGAGCCTCCATATGAGAACACTATAAAAAATTGACCTATATTTTTGCTGTTTACCCTTGAGAACCTGGAAGAACAAATTTCAGCCACTTCGGTTAGGACTTGACCCAGGACCCTTAGTGGAAGCTATGTAAAAATATGAATCTACACTGACAATTTTTTTTCAAAGAAATTATTTAACCGCCAAATTACAAACACTTTTATTGAAAAAAAAACCTAGGACCCTTAAAACGCATAAAATGGAGTGGGATCTTTTTATAAGATCTATGTCGAAACAAAGTCCAATATCACCCTTTCGAGAAGGCGAAATACCAAACTATAGCCTTTTCGGTTTGGAAAATGCGGCTAAATGTAAATTACCTCCAAAACTGCCAAATTACTGTCCGTCAATAGGGCAATGAAGCGGGGTGGCCCAATTAAATATATTCCTGATCAGAATAAAATTCTATGTCGATTAGCCATATCCGCTGTGGAATCTATTGTGATTTCCGGACTATTTAAGACAGAGTTTTGAATTGGTTTTGATATAGCCCCATATAATGGTACCGTCCGATTTTCGGTATTTTGACGACTTTAACCGAATTTTCCCAACAATGCGGCTGCATTTGGACCTTCCGATTTCTGGGAGGGTGAAAAACATATTTGCAGAAAACTGACTATATAGATCCATTTTGTGACCTCCATAAGGTTTTAGACGCATTTTCCAACCAAAAGGACTGTAAATTCGCATTTCGAGTTCTTGGAAAGTGACAAAGACCTATGTAATATTGGCAATGGAGTGGCATATGCAATTTTCAATACCACACATCCTAGGAGCAAAATATCATTGATGTAGCTCAATCATTTTGATATCCATAGATATTTAAAAAGACAGACTATATATGTATAGTAGAAGGGATTATACGGAAGTTCTCTTTACCAACCCACAGATCTTATGGAATAGGAAGCTCCCTGAAGCGATAATTGAGAAACTCTCTGAAATTTTACAAATCAGAGTTCCCATGGCTCAAGAAAGTACAGCGTTCTAAAGTTATAAATCCGATGGGTCTATTGACGGATACAATGATAAGGATGTTGTCTGAACGAAGAAAAATTACAATCGAAACCTAAAGAATGGTAAAACTTTTTTCCGGGACTTTTGGATACCGTCGTTAGTGGATACCGTCGTGGTGGAGGATGTAAAAAATTGTTAATTTTGTCGTTCAAGTCTTGGGAGACCTTCCCTCTTTTTAAAGTACACATTTTTGATTATTTTCTTATTTTTCAAAATAGAAACTAATAGAAACATAAAGAAGCCATCGTCATCATAGTTCTCCATGGGGGGACTGATTTGATTTTCCATTTGATAATTTTTCTGTTGATTGATTAAATTGCAATGTCAATGAATTTTATTTTTGGTATTTATTGGTCAGAACTTAGATAAGATTATTATAATAATTTAAAAAAAGAAAAAATGTTGAGTGTTTTTTTTTATAATACTGCACCACAAGTAATAACATTCAAGTTGTTAAACTAGGGTTTCTATCTGCTATACATAACTATGATAATATTTTTCCAGCTAAATTGTAAAAATTCAAACTAAAAATAACAACAAAAAACAATAACGCATTCATAAACAGTATAGCTTAAGTAATAAAAAAAGTCAGTATAGTAAAATTGTTAAGTTCATTTATTTTTAATTACAATTTTGAACCTGACCTGCTTGCCATTGAATGTAAAAATAAATAACCAATGTAGAAATTGTGAGAGGAGAAAAGTTAACATGGCTTTATATATTTCAAGGTTTATATTAAGGGTCTATTCAGTAGAAGCTATAAAAAACGAGAAAAAATACTCTCTATAAAATCAAAGTCGGAGGGTACAAAATAGACTTAAAAAAACTTCGGTTCGAATTGAGACACGCTCAAAACATAGGGTTTAATCGATCGACAGACTTTTCTGGTGACGAAAATCGCTGACCAGTATCAGACAGATAACGCAGGAAATATATATAGCAGTCCTCCTATTTTTTTTTCCAAATCCTACTTCTATCTAAATCTAGTTCTCCCCTCAATATGCGCAACATTAAGATATATTCCTTAGAATCTTAAAACGGATCACATTTTTGTCTAAGCGGTTGACACGATGTTAATGGTTTACCCTCCAGCATGTGGATGACTGCATATTAAATTCATCATTTGCAACACTTCGAAATATTTGTCAGAGACTCCCTCAAAATGTATTACTGATCCGAATAAAATTCTATGTCGATTAGTTTAGTCTGTGCAAATCACGACAGTGATTTGAAATATTGGTACCGTCCGATTTTTGGTATTTTGAAGGTTTTAACCGAATTTTTCCAACAATGTAGCTGCAATTGGACATTCCGATTTCTGGAAGGGTCAAAAAAAGAAAGTAGAAAACATTTTGAGATCGTGTAAGGTAACATAGATCTATGCAAAAAACTATTAATATAGGTTCATGTTTCGGCATAGCCTTCCATATAAAAGATCCGACTCATGTTCGGTATTTTGAAGGTTTTAGCTGTGATTTCTAACTGAGCCCTTCAATACCGAACGAGGATTCAGATAAGGTGACAGTTTGTCGTGTGATCTTTTTAACATCCTACTGGAAAAGGTCATACGAGACGCAAAGGTGAACAGAAATGACACTCTGTACACCAAACAACACATGTTACTCGCCTACGCCGATGACATCGATATAATGGGTCCAACATTGCGAGCGGTAACAGCCACCTATGAACAAATTGAAAAGGAGTCTGCCAAAGTGGGTCTGGCAGTAAACGGCTAGAAGACCAAGCTGATGGTATCAACGCACAAGACGTCCAGTTGACTCGGACCAACTGTGGAACTTGAGAACTACAGCTTCGAGGTAGTAAAAGACTTTATATACCTTGGTACCGCCATAAATAAAACGAATGACATCAGTTTTGAAATTCGGAGAAGGATTGTGATGGCCAACAGATGCTACTATGGTCTAAGTAAGCAGTTTAGAAACAAGGCCACCTCCCGCCAGACCAAACTCACACTTTACAAGACGCTACCGTGCTATTATTTGGATCAGAAGCATGGGTACTTGCGCAAGCAGATGAGGCAGCTCTTGGGGTGTTTAAGAGAAAATTTCTCCGAAAGATCTACGGGCCGTTCTGCGTCGACGGTGAATATCGTCGTCGAATGAACCACGAGCTTTACAATTTATACGCGGACATCGACATAGTCAGTCGTATTGAGCTGCAGCGACTACGGTGGCTAGGCCATGTTATGCATGAATGAAAATGCCCCAGCTCAAAAGGCGTATAAAAATGAGCCTACTGATGGTTCCCGTAGAAGGGGAAGGCCACGAATTAGATGGAAAGACCAAGTAGAAAACAACATCTTGGAACGTGGTCTTCCAAATTGGTGGACTTGCGCACAAGACCGACACGCTTGGAAATCTTTTTAAAGCTCGGCTTATGGAACAACCGTTATGTAACAAGCCAGCTAAGTAAGTAAAGTTCTAACTGAAAGGACTGTAATTTGGTTCTTTTGAAGAGTGAGAAATCTTTTTAATAGGAATCCAAATTTTGTTACAGCCATCATATAAACGTCTCACTCCACATTTGATATTCTCAAGTTTTTTTAGCCAAATTTAGTATTTCTAAGACTTTAGGCGCACAGACGTGGCCTCTGTCCACAAAATCTATGCTAGTAAATAGGGTAATGTGATTGACTCACTTAACGATTCATCAACGCCCGGACGAAACGGCTGAAACTAAAATCTTGTAATTTTGGATTTGGGTCACTCTTGGTTGGGCTGGGTTTTTTTGAAAATTCGAACTAGAACGGTACGAAAAGTACTACATGTAGTAACATTTCTATTTGGCAAATCGGAGAATTGAGAAATAGATAGAATAGATATAGCAAAGGGACATTCGAACTATAAGTATCCGAAAAGTACTAAATTTGGTACAAAATCGTAGCATGTGAATGGATAAAGCTAAAAACTTAAAATTTGGAATGTGAATTAAGGTCGCGAAGTAGGGTCAATATAAGGATATTTTTTTGAAAACGTGTACTCATGGCACTATATT
>NW_026876985.1:0-20732 GCF_032173495.1 Musca vetustissima | reverse complement strand
ACATAATACAATGTACCATTATACCTGAAGGGTATAAATACCGACAAATTTTCTTTATACACGTAAGTTATTATAAGAATATCCGATTACAAATATAAAAATCCGGGTTTTTCTTCTTCCAAAGAAATGTCTGCTTTAAAAATTCACGCCAGGTTGAGCCCTTGGAAAAAGGTATTTTTAAACAATCCACGCCCTTGACAAAAGCCAAGTCTTGTTGAGTAATTGAAAAAAGGCCTCTATAAATCTAAATTTTGTCATTGGGAAAAGTCTTCTTTAAAAAAAGCCACGCCTTGTTGAGCCTTTGAAAAAGCCCTCCTTGAAAAAATCACGTCTTGTAAAAAACCACGTGATGTTGAGCCCTTGAAAAGAGCCTTCTGTAAAAAAAAAACACTTTTTTAAATCTACACTTTTTTGAGCCCTTAAAAGAAGTATTCTAAAAGCCTTTAAAAAAACAAGCCCTGTTGAACCCTTAAAAATAGTCTTCTTTAAATAATCCACGCTTACTTGAGACTTTATAAAAGCCTTTAAAAAAAAAACACGCCATGTTGAACCTTTGAAAATAGTCCTCTTTAAATAATCCACGCTTACTTGAACCCTCAAATATTTTTTTTAGGAATCTAGAAGCCTTCTTTAAATAATCCACGCTTACTTGAACCCTTAAATATTTATTAGGAATCTAACAGCCTTCTTTAAATAATCCACACTTACTTGAACCCTTAAGGGGACCCCCCCCATTCTCGGGGTTAAATTTTTTGTTGATGTAATTCGAATCTACACTGATTAAAGAATGTCTCTACAAAATTTCAAGTGAAAATGTCAAGAACTCTTGAAGATATAGCCGATTTATTGTGTCAGCATCAAGTGACGGCTGAAGGGCTTCTCAAACTTTAAACGCGTTTTTCTCTAAACATTTTTTTGCGAAAGGCGGGCACGATAGCTCAAAAACTAATAGTCCAATCGGTTCCAAATTTTGCAACGTTTCTCTGGGAGTGTATAGCTCTCGTATGAACTAGGATAAAGCCAATCGGTGAAGATCTTCCTTATTTTTTAACTTGGTTTTTGGTAAAAAATCGGCGATTTTCCAAAAATATTTTTTCAAAGGTCCACCCGTTTTGTTAATTTTAGAGCGAAGTCAATAATCCTAGTTCATACGAGAGCCAGACATGTACTCTTTCTAACACCGTTGGAATTTTCGGATTCCGATGTTCCAGTGAGGAGTTATCATGCCCGCCATCAAAAATGAGGACTTTTCTTTAATTACAAAAAACAACAACAAAACAATAACAAACATTTTTTGTAAATTATTTTTCTTCTCTTTTAAATCTTCAAATATATATGTGCAAAGTTACAAACCTTAACAAGCATTGGTATTAATTTACCAGTCCATTGAAATTCTTCAAAAATTAAAATCGAGAATGGGTGGGGTTCCCTTAAATATTTTTTTTAGGAATCTAGAAGCCTTCTTTAAATAATCCACGTTTACTTCATCCCTTTAATATTTTTAAGAATCTACAAGCCTTCTTTAAATAATCCACGCTTACTTGAACCCTTAAATATTTTTTTTTAGGAATCTAGAAGCCTTCTTCAGATAATCCACACCTTAGTGACCCCTTTAAAAGAAGCCTTCCATAATTAATCCACAGTCTTCCTTAAATAATCAACGCCTAAGTCTTCTCCTACTCTTTTAAACAATCAACGCTTTACTGAGCCCTTGCATTTTTTTTTTAATTTCACGCCATGTTGAGCCCTTAATTAACCTCAAAAATCATTATTTACAATATCCCCGCCTTATTGAGGCCTTAAACGTATTTTTTAAATACATGCCTCTTTAAAATCCTTAAAATTTTTTTCTTTACAATATCCTCTGCCTTATTAAGACCTTAACTAATATTCTTTACAAAATCCGCGTCTTAAAAATTCACGCCTTTTTGCCCTTGAAAAAATAGGCTTTTAAATTGACACACTTGTGACAGTCCTAGCAAAAATATTATTTAAAACATCCACACTTGATTGAGTCCTTAAAAAATATTTTTTTAAAAAAATCTGTGCCTTGTTCGTCCTTGAATGAGACGTTCGTCCCTAATAAGACTTTAGTTTAATTCACCCTTTGTTTAACCCTCTAAAAATATTATTTGAGAAATCCCTTTAGGTTTAGACCTTGAAAGATATTCTATACAAAAATCCGTCTAAACCTCGATAAAAATATTTGTTTAAACTCCAAGCCTTGTTGAGCCTTGAACCCTCTAAAAATATTATTTGAGAAATCCCTCCATGTTTAGACCTTGAAAAGATATTCTATACAAAAATCCGTCTATTTTTAAACATCGAAAAAAATATTTTTTTTACCCCGAGCCTTATTGAGCCCTTGAAAAATTTTTTGTATTGGCAATCTTAACATTTTCATTTTAATTATTCGAAACAATAATTGCCTATCAGCCTTGATTTTTTTTAATAATTCTTGAAAATTCAGGCGCTGGTACAGTGAATATTTTTTATTAGAATTAAAAAATTCTTTAAATTTAAATATTTATTGTCCCTCAAATATAGATTTTCTATAAAATAAATTATTTACTTTGTAACTTTCTCACAATATGCCTCCGTATAAATATTTCCTATCACCTCCCTTTAATTTATGACAATTTTCTTTTTTCTGCAACTGTGTAAACAAATGAAGAAAATCACAAATCTATGAATATGAATAAATCATTCAATTTATTTTACTTTAACTTATTACACCCTGTTCCCCAAGGGTGTTAGTGATTTTTTCTACCCCCACCCCCTCCCTTCTTATTTATATTATTGTTTTCTTTTTTTCTTGCTTACCTTTTTTTCTAGCACCACAAGTGGCAATATACATTGTGACTTTCATACTTTCATTTCGAATATGCTTTGTTTTGTTGTTAGATTGGCTGTATAAAATGACATTCATACGACGTTGTTGTTGTTGCTGACGTCGGCGTCGCCGCAACCATCGTCTTCGTCGTGTGGCATTTTTGTTGTTGCTAACAATTGTTGCGCACACCGCATTGCTACACACCATAGTTTTGTTGTTGTTTCATTCAACACAACAATTGTGTAGTCTCTGTGTGCGTGTGGGTCCTCATATGTGTGAGGGAATTTCTCCTTTCTTTGTTGCCATTTCTATTCTTCTTCCTGGCAAAATAATAAACGCTAATATTATTGTAAGTGTGTGTACAAATATTTATTTATATATGTATACAATTCCTTTTTACGTTTTGACTTTCAATAGAAGAGGATTGTTGGTGTTGTTGCTGCTTCTTCTATTTCCTATGTGAAGGTTGGGGGGTTCCCTATTTTTAACATTCATAGATGTTGTTTTCTTTTCGCATTTATTTTGGTGGGGAGATAGGAATATTTTTCTGTGAGTCTGTGTGTGTTTGAACCTCAGAGGTTTTGTTGGTTATACTTATGGCTACGTGTTGTGTTTTTTTTTTTTTTTTTTTTGCTTTTCGACTTCACATGATGATGATGATATTGTTGATCCCCCTCACGCACGCACGCTTCCACAAATATCACGAGATTTCTGGATGACGTGAGCAAATGGATTTCAATTACATTTTTATAATCTAGGTATGAGTTCGAGTGTGTTTGTGTGTGTGCTAGCGTTTGTCTAGGAATTCAAGTGGTAAATACTCCACACAAATACCAACCAACCAACATACCCACCCAATCCATCCACACACTCCAACCACATGGCATCCTTATATCATCATTCCCATAGACTCAAAACCAAAAATCCATGGCCACCACCACATCAATGTATTATGCTAATATTCTATTTGGCCATGTGTGTGTGTGTGTTTGTACGTTTGTGGGAATTTGTTGCTTTACTCTGTTGCTTTGTGGTAGTAAATAAATAACCAATAATAGATAATCATGTTTAGGAAATATCAATATGTGCCGCAATATGTGTGAGTGTGTGTGATTGTGTGTTTGTCCGTATCTTAACCTATTTTATTTAGTTTAGGATGGCAAAAATGGAAATCAGATAATTTATTTAATAGTTATATGGATTTTTTTTTTTTTTGGTAATTTGCTTAAGGACAAACAAATCTGTTGGGGAATTTTTCTTTTTAGAGCAGGTGGTGGAAGGGAAAAAGGTTTTTGAATTTAAGAGATTATTTATTGATTATAGTTAATAGTTTGAAGGAAATTTTTTGTGAGAATATTACTTTAAGTTATGTTTTATAGACTTCATGATAAGAAGGAAAATTTGAAAAAATGAGGTAAAAACTAAAGTGATGTTATAATATTAGTCGTTCTTAAGAAAAACTTCTATTTATTAGCCGATTAACCAGTTAGACAGACCGACGGAATTCTTTAAATCGACTTCAAAGGTTTTGAAATGGATTTCATCAAAGGAAACATGGGATCATAGCTGAGGATATGAAAATTTATATAATGCCGCAGTATAGGGTCCTGGTTGAGGATATAGTGAGAGGCTAATTCAATACACGATAGTACTCAGGAGCCTAAAAAAAAATAGAAAAAATTAAAATAAAAGACATGATGCGCTGGTGTGGACTTAAAAAACAAATCCATAGTCTTTGAAAAAGCATTTGCAAAAATTTTAATCTATTTTAATTGAAGTCCTCCTATAAGCCTTGAATTTTTTCTTAAAAATCCATCCCAATTTTGGGCACTTGAAAAATAATTTATAAAAAATCATGACCCCTGAACGTATACCCTTGAAAAAAATATTTTTAATATATATATTCAATGTTTTCATCTCTTTTTTATACCCTCCACCATAGTATGGAGGGTATATTAATTTTGTCATTCCGTTTGTAACACATCGAAATATTCATTTCCGACCCTATAAAGTATATATATTCTTGATCAGGGTAAAATTCTAAGACAATCTAGCCATGTCCGTCCGTCTGTTGTAATCACGCTATCTTCTGAAGGAATTGATATTGTCTGCAGGCAGGTCAAGTTAAAAGATGGGATATATCGGTCCTCGTTTAGGCATAGCTCCCATATAACGGTACCCCCCAATTTTCGGTATTTTGGGGTTCTTGACCGTGTTTTTCAACCGAAATGAAATTTGGTACGTTGGGTTCTTATTGCGTACTAAATGTCTCCACAAAAAATTATGAGTATAGGTCCACTTTTTCTGGTAGCCCCCATATAGCGGCAGCTCCTAATTTTTACACCGAATTGGCTGTAATTTAGTATTTTGAGTTCTTAATAGGTACCAAATTTCTCCACATATAACCCCCTTTTTTATATTAAAATAGTTATCTAATTTGTTCCGCGTTTTGGGTTTGGTTCTAAGAGTCTGTCGTAATCATTTAACCTGCGGAGGATATTGAGATAAAGCTAGAACGTAAGGTTCGATGATGAACTATGCATGAACTATAACCTGCATTTAGGCCTAGCCCCTGTGTGGGAGGTATCAGAAGGAGTGGACCGATAGTCCACATCTTCGAACCTGAACTAAGTTTGGAAGAAATAATAAGATAGGCACAGGTTGGATGAAATCAAAATTGTCTGGAACATGGTTCACATTATGGTTTACATAATCGCGTTGGAGAAATAGGTCCGGTATAGGTCCACTTTTTGGTATTTTCCCTACATTTTCATTTCAAGTACCTGTCAGTATATCTATGGTGGAAGGTATCCAAAGTTCGGCCCGGCCAAACTTAACGCTTTTTCACTTGTTATTGTTAAAATGATTATATTTTCTTTCCAATGTACATATGTATGTGTGATATGTCATAACTTCCTCACACATCCTCAACTTTGGGGTTGTTTATTTTTTTCGTTTCCTATTTTCTATGAAATATTTCTGAAATTCCTAAGAGATTTAATGTCATAGTTAAGTTAGTGGTTTCGAAGCTATTGACTAATGTTAAAAGCTATGCTTCTCCAGAAAAACCGGAAATGTCACATCATCTGTCCAGGTTGCCAGGTTGTATTGAAAACCCCCTTTTGCAACAAATTTGTAGCAATGTTTGCTCAACAAAAATTGGAGGTATGAGGCTAGGGAATCAACAAAACAAACCGTGGAATATGCTTTTCGAAATGAAAATATCCTTTTGGGATTTTTTTTTTTTTTTGAAACGATGAAAATATAAAAATATGCATTTTTAGTTTCAATATCAAATATTATATCTCCATTATCATAATCGTTGTCGAAATCATCAAAAATTCCGAAAAAAAAAAATATTTTTTATTGTTAAAAAAAAACTATGACAACAATAAAAGCTTTTAAGTGGAAGTTTGCCAAATGACATAAAGTTTTGCTTTAACTTTCAATTTGATGTACATGGCATTTCAACAACCGAAAAAAAAAATATTTTTTTTCTCCGAAAAAAATATCCTTCTTAAAATTTATAAAAAAAACACGAAATATAAGGATAAAACAGATAATCCCTGAACATTAAAAAAAAGAACTGACAAAAAAAGAAGAAAAACGACAAGCGAAACAACGGCATAAATGAACGAATGAAATTTGTGGAAAAACGTTGTTCAAAACTCCAAAATGACGATGATGATGATGAGGAGTACAACAAACGATATGATGACGACGAAGAATAAAAATGCAGTTGTATATAAAAATAAGTAGGGAAAACAAAAACAACAAAAACTTAGTTATTTATGCAAAGAGTATTAAATAAACCACAAGCAGTAGCGGCAAACTTAATACACACTTAAGTTTTTCGGATGGGGAGGGGAAGAATAATGGAAGGGCAGCAAGTCTAGCTGAGGGTGTCAGTGTGTGTGTGTGTGGTTGCAGTGAAACAATAATGCCACTACTCAGTTTCTTTTAAGAGTACTTCTGCCATTATCCCATCAACAGATATGAAATACAGCAACCACAATAACAGCAACAATGGTGAAAATACAAAGGAAAACGAAGAAGCAATAGCCAAAGCAACAAGGACATGTTTGCCGGTGCTGCTGCTGCAACACATTTTCCACTGGCATCCATTGCGGGCGCCAAACCGCCACCATCAACAAATTGATGGAATTGTTACCCCCAACAACAACAAAAACTATATTTGTATTCTTTACAATATCAACAAAGCCAAAGAAGAAGAAGCCAGTCAACCATTCTGTCGGGGCTCGCTTTGCTTCTGAAGGTAACAACCAACAACCCGCCTGCATAAAAAACAATGACAAGTGGATGCTTTTATTTAAAGTTTCATAAATGTGATTGTTTTATGCTTTTGTGTTTGTTTACCACCACCATGAACCAGAAAGACGAAGAAGCAGCACCGTGTCGACCAAGTGACAGGAATAATAGAAAACAAAGAAGCGACAGCTACAACAACAACACACAGAGCAACAAGTTGGGTTTTGATAATAAAATAGAAACAAAAAAGTTTTGTTGTTTATTTTTTTCAACTAAAAGAAAATATTTATTTTCATTAAATATAAAAAAAGTAAATTTGTTTGGGAATAGTGTCAAAATATGATGAGGAACATGGACAAAATCCTGACTGTTTACTATGGTGGAGGATTTGTTTATAAAAATAAAAAATACTAACTAGCATATGCCCGCAACTTCGTTAGCGAATGTAGGAAATATTTAAACCTGTATTAACATATTATTTTATTTTCAAAGCAAACTGCATATGTCAAAAAAACAATCCACACATTAATATCGACCATACATTAAGTTTGAGTACCATTTAGTACCAAATTTCATTATTCGAGCTCTAAAGGTCCACCCAAATCCAAATTTTTCATTTAGCACACATTATTTCCATAAAAAAAAAACTGCCTATAAACCCTAATCCTACACCCCCACAGTGATCCTAAATCCAAGTTTCAGGATTCCAACTCTAAGTACGAATTTCCAAAACATCCTACATACCCCAATCCTACACCCCGACAGTGCTTCTAAATCCAAGTTTCAGGATTTCAATTCCATAGGTTCACCCACAATTCAATGTGTACCAAATTTTGTACACAGTAGTACCAATTACAAAACTTCGTATATAGTACGAATTTCCAAAACTTTCTACATGCCCCAACCCTACACGCCGACAGTGATTCTAAATCCATGTTTCAGGATTCCAACTCCATATGTTCACCCACAATTTAAATTGTACCAAATTTGTAAATCCAAGTTTCAGGATTTCAGCTCCATAGGATCACGCACAATTCAATGTGTACCAAATTTTGTACATAGTAGTACCGATTACAAAACTTCCTATATACACCAATTCTATACCCCCACAGTGATCCTAAATCCAAGTTTCAGGATTTCAACTCCATAGGTTCACCCACAATTCAAATTGCACCAAATTTCGTACACAGTAGTTCTTATTTCCAAAAACTCCTTCCTACCCCAAACCTACACTCCCACAGTAATCCTAAATCCAAGTTTCAGAATTCCAAATCTTATGCTTCACCCATAATTTAATTGTAGCAATTTTTAGTACACAGTAGTACGAATTTCCAAAACTTCCTACATACCCCAACCTTACACTCCGACAGTGATTCTAAATACATGTTTCAGGATTCCAACTCCATAGGTTCACCCACAATTCAAATTGTACCAAACCTCCATCCTACCCCAAACCTGCACTCCCACAGTCATGCTAAACCCAAGTTTCAGGATTCCAACTCTATCGTTGCACCCGCAATTTAAATTGTACCAAATTTAGTACATAGTTGTACCAATTTCCAAAACTTCCTACATACCCCAATCTACACCCCCACAGTCATCCTATATCCAAGTTTTAGGATTCCAACTTTATCGGTTCTCCCACAATTCAAATTGTACCAAATTTAGTACGTAGTTGTACCAATTTCCAAAACTTCCTACATATTTTAATCTTACACCTCCACAGTGATCCTGACTCCAAATTTTATGATTCTAGCTCTATTGGTTCACCTAAAATCCAAATTGTACCAAATTTAGTACCATTGAATACCCATAAGTAGTAATTTCTTAAACTGAATACTGACCCTAATCCTACATCCCTACAATGATCCTTACTCCAAAATTTGTTGTTCCAGCTCTATCGGTTCACCCAAATCCAAATTGTACTAATTATAGTACGATTTAGAACTTTTCGTACACATAAGTAAAAAGTTTCCAAAATTACGTACATATCCAAATCCTGCACTCCGACGGTAATGTTACTTTCAATTTTCAGGATTCCAGATCGATTTATACCTCCAAATCAAATTTGAGTACACGTTTTCCAAACTTTCAAGATTCTAACTACAGCCGTTTCGTCTGGGCGTAGATGAATCGTTAAATCAGTCAACCAGTTTCCAGGTTTCCCCCAAATCTTAAACTTTCCGAAAAATTCTCAATTTGTTTCACCTTACCTTTCATTCCACAAATCGCCATCTTTAAGCATTGCAAATATAATTGAATCCCAAGATGAAATCATCCATTTTTATTGTATTACGCGTTCGGCGTTCTATTTCGCCAAACACACACACTCTCACACACACCCATATAAAATAACTGATCGGACGTATTGAGTTTGTGGCCAAACAATTTGCCAGGTTCGAACAGCAACACAAACACACATAAAATATATGGTGGAACGAAATGAATCCTTACGGATGCATTTATAGTCCACCATCGAAGAAGAAGAACAAAAACATGATACAAAAAATATGAGAAAAAAATGCCAAGACAGGTAAATATTGTTAGCATCTTTTCGCCGACGACACACAACAGAATCTCATGGAACGATGTCAATGTTTTTGTTGTTTTTGTTCTTGTCATCTCTTTTGCAATTCTAATCAATTTTTATTATTGCTTCAGAGTACAACACAAAGAACAACATTTCACGAAAAGTTAAATCTATGTGGAGGTTCTCCAGTAGAGCATTTGCCGAACTGTCTGTTAGTCGCTGTGTGTGTGTTTTAGCAAGGTTTAGTGATTTTTTTTTACATAAACACATCACGTCCTTTGCTCGCTCACTGACACTTTTTCTATCTCTCTGAATTGCTACGATGATGACGATGTGTGTGTGTGTGGGCGATTCACCACACTCAAGAAAGGACTTTGTGGCCTTTATCACACATTGACTTGGCTGAATGCCGCCTGGCTTGGCTTGCCCTGTCTGTCTGTATGTCAGTCTTCCTGTGTTCTTCTAGTGTTTATTTATTTTTCGTGGTTGCTTGGGCGCCATCCATGTCTCTGTGCGTAAAACGGGAATCACACGCTTGGGTAATATGTTCGTCATGCGTTCACTTTGTCATAGCATGAATTCTAGATGTGTGTCACTGTGTGTGTGTGTGCGTTTGTGTCATGGAATGTTTACCTAACACTGATGGTGGTACGTGGTTTCACTGTCTGTCTGTCAAGTTTACCTTAAAGTTAAACAGTTTGTGACACCATTTTTCCTCGAAAATGTTGCGTGGCCCAAATTGTCACCTGTGAAAAATCAACAATGCAGGGGGGAATAACTTAACTTCCGTTTTCCATTAAATTGTTTTCCGATCAAGGGCCATGATTTTTGAGCTATGTCTTATTTATTGGCTTCCTACCCTGTTTGTCTGTCTGTACCTACCTCATGATGATTGTTTTCCTAGATAAGAAGATACCAGCATTCCTTTAAATCAATATTGAGGTGTGATTGATTTGTTTCCTTTTCATGTTGTGGGTGAGTGGGTGTGTGTATATGCCTGTCTCTGTACCATGCTGAGATTATGGAATTCCTGGCAAAGGGAATGTCTCAGAATTTTAGGATTTTTTTCTTTTTGCGGCGAAAAAAATAAAACTTGGGTGCAAAGACAAAGAAAACTTTTTGCACCCTGAGAACAAGTGACGCAGCCAGGACCCTTATAATCCTTAAAAGAAACTTTCTTTGACTTGACCACACAAAACAAATAAAAAGTTTTTTTGTTCTATCCCTTTTTTATTTTTTTAAGGTATGGGAGTTCTATTCCTGATTTTGGTTTTTAATTCCCTTTGCAAAAAATTGTTCGGAAAAAATAAGTCTAGGAAAATTGGGAAATCTCTGGGAAAAGTAGATTAAGCTTTTAAGTAAACATTACAAGGAAATGGTTTTTGCGAAAAGCAACAAAAATAACAACAACAAAAAAAAAGAAAACATGAATTGGCGATCAAAAAGTTCCACCAAAAAAATAAAACATCGAAATATAAATTGGAACCTTGTGGAACATTGAAAAAATATTCTTAAAATAATACACGCCTATTGTGGAACCTTAAAAAAATATTCTTAAAATAATCCACGCCTATTGTGGAACCTTAAAAAATGTTCTAAAAATAATCAAATATTCTTAAAATAATCCACGCCTATTGTGGAACCTTAAAAAAATATTCTTAAAATAATCCACGCCTATTGTGGAACCTTAAAAAATGTTCTAAAAATAATCCACGCTTTTTGTGGAACCTTGAAAAAATATTCTTAAAATAATCCAGGTTTTGCTGGGCCAAGAAAAAATATTCTTAAAATAATCCAGGTTTTGCTGGGCCAAGAAAAAATATTCTTAAAATAATCCAGGTTTTGCTGGGCCAAGAAAAAATATTCTTAAAATAATCCACGCCTATTGTGGAACCTTGAAAAAATCTTCTTAAAATAATCCACGCCTATTGTGGAACCTTGAAAAAATCTTCTTAAAATAATCCACGCCTATTGTGGAACCTTGAAAAAATCTTCTTAAAATAATCCACGCCTATTGTGGAACCTTGAAAAAACTTCTTAAAATAATCCACGCCTATTGTGGAACCTTGAAAAAACTTCTTAAAATAATCCACGCCTATTGTGGAACCTTGAAAAAATCTTCTTAAAATAATCCACGCCTATTGTGGAACCTTGAAAAAATCTTCTTAAAATAATCCACGCCTATTGTGGAACCTTGAAAAAATCTTCTTAAAATAATCCACGCCTATTGTGGAACCTTGAAAAATATTCTTAAAATAATCCACGCCTATTGTGGAACCTTGAAAAATATTCTTAAAATAATCCACGCCTATTGTGGAACCTTGAAAAAATCTTCTTAAAATAATCCACGCCTATTGTGGAACCTTGAAAAAATCTTCTTCAAATAATCTACGCCTATTGTGGAACCTTGAAAAAATCTTCTTAAAATAATCCACGCCTATTGTGGAACCTTGAAAAAATCGCTCCTCCGTATAAAAAATTAATTCGAAATCTTAACCTAGTTTTTTGTAATATTTTTAACTAATTTTTGTTATTTTGAATTTTTCTTTGCAGGGTGCTTTGGTACCATGTGAATATCGCATACAGTCACCGGCCTCCGGTTCTCCATTGCCCTTGTGCGCTGCTGCCAATGCAAATAGTGGCACCAATGCCGCCGACAGCACTGCCGTTGCAGTCCTGCAGAACAATACAAATGCTGTGAATTCGTTAACGGGCGGCAATGCCAATTCTGCTGGCGGCCCCAATACGGTGTTGCGTGTCATTGTCGAATCTCAATTGTACCCCGTTTCGTTGGATATTTTACATCAGATATTCCAACGTTTTGGCAAGGTTTTGAAAATTGTCACCTTTACGAAGAACAATACATTCCAGGTGAGTTGGGTGAAAAAATACGAAGTTTTATGAAGAAATAAATACCTAAGAAGAAGGAGGATAATTTATAAGATCCCAAAAATGAGGTCCTTGCAGCGGATTTAATATTCGTGAAAGAAATTTTTAATTTTAAATCTCAATTATTGGGACTTAGCACCGCTGATATAAAATTCCAAAACTTAGGAGACAAAATCCTTCTAAAAGTTTTCAAACCCCTCTTCTAAATTTCTTAGAACTTTTGGAGCCTTACAACCTTTATGCTGCTTACTTCTTTTATCAAATTTCATCGTTATTTTTTCTATTTCATATTTTTTTCTACAGGCCCTCATACAATATCCGGATGCACATTCGGCCCAGCATGCCAAAACCATCTTGGATGGGCAAAATATCTACAATGGCTGTTGTACGCTGCGCATTGACAACAGTAAAATGACAACGCTCAATGTGAAATATAACAATGATAAGTCACGCGATTTTACAAATCCCTCATTGCCACCTGGCGAACCTGGCGCCGATATTATGCCCACCGCTGGCGGTTTAGTGAATGCAAATGATTTGCTATTGATAGCGGCCCGTCAACGGCCCTCTCTAACAGGTGATAAAATAGGTAACACTTAAACTTTCCTTTTCATTTTGTTTCCTGTTTTTATTATTTTTTTTTTTTCGTTTTTTGTTTTGTTTCCGAATCTACTTTTAGTTCTTGATACTGTTTTGAAGCTTGTAATTAATAAACAAATTCATTTTTTCATATATTTTTTGCCACCATTTTAACCATTTAAAAATATTTATTTACTAACCCCCAAAACATAACAACATGCATCTTGTTACCAAAATCAAAACTACATAAATTTTGGATGCTAACAATATATTTATACAAAATAATATAATAATAGTAAAAAATAGTAATTAGAGTAATGTCAATAACATGCTAATTTTTCGTAAAATAATAATATAATTATTTAAATATTTTTATTAATATTAAACAATTTTTTCCTTCTCTTTTTATTTTGCAATTTTCCTTCCATGATTCTGCAGTAAATGGTCTCGGTGCACCCGGTGTGTTGCCACCATTTGCTTTGGGCATCGGTACACCATTGGCCGGTGGCTATAGCAGCGGTATACCAAATCTAGGCGCATTTGCTCTTGCCAATAGTGGCGCCCTGCAAACAGCTGCTCCTGCATTGCGCGGTTTCTCCAATGTCTTACTTGTTTCAAATCTAAATGAGGAGGTTAGTAAAACAAAAATTATTTTTTTATTTTAAAAATATATATAAAACTATTTTTTTAATTTATCAAAATAGTATATTTTGATATTTTTGTAGCAATGTATTTTTTTTGGTTTTAAAACATAATTAAAATATGACATATATACTTTTATATTAAACATGTATTTTTTTAGAAAATATTTAGTTCATATATACACTTTTCGAAATAAGTCTGCGTATAATTAGAATATACAGTATCCAGTAAATATTTTATAATTTCAGAATTTAAAGAACTAGATTTATACATTAATCTCAAATATTTCTCCACTTTCGATCTCCCAGAATTATTCATACAAAATGCATTAGTAATGCTGTAAATTCTTCTCTTGGAAGCAATTAATCTCTTTATGATTAGGCTGCCATCTATCGTTGCCTAGAAACAATGCATGCTTGCTTTTTGACTTGGTTGAAGTCCTTACTTCTGTTGGTGTTGCAATTTTCCCTCCAGTTGACACAATCTCCTGCCATTTCCTACTCATCATTCCGAATTTTATTTGACCTTCGAATTTTATAAAAACATCCATACATAACTCCCTAAATATATTGTTATAAAATCCATTAGAAGTCCACCAAAGACAGGTCTTCGAATTCAAAATTCGCATGTCTTTAAATTGTTTATTCTTCTTAAAACATCGTAATCTTACTCGTTGCTTACTTCATGGTTTTTGTTCAACCTTAGTAATTTATTGGTCTGCTGTAGCCTTTCCTAGGTTATAAGGCTGCCATCTATCGTTGCCTAGAAACAACGCATCCTTGCATTTTGACTTGGTTGAAGTCCTTGCTTCTGTTGCCCTTGCAATTTTCCCTCTAGTTGACAAAATCTCCTGCCATTTCCTACTCATCATTCCGAATTTTATTTGACGTTCAAATTTTATAAAAACATCCATACATAACTCCCTAAATATATTCTTATAGTCCACCAAAGGCAAGTCTTCGAATTCAAAATCAGCATGTCTTTAAATTGTTGATTCTTCTTAAAACATCGTAATCTTACTCGTTACTTACTTCATGGTTTTTGTTCAACCTTAGTAATTTATTGGTCTGCTGTAGCCGTTCCTAGGTTATAAGGCTGCCATCTATCGTTGCCTAGAAACAACGATCCTTGAATTTTTGTCATGGTTTGAGTCCTTGCTTCTTCTAGTGCCGCAATTTTCCCACTGGGTGACGCTATCTCCTGCCAATGCCTACTGATTATCATTTTGTATGCTATTTGGCCTTCAAAATAAATTAAAATAAATATGTATTAGGATTTGTCCTTTATGAAATTATGCTGTAATCATTCCTAGCTGATAAGGATGCCATCTACCGTTGCATAGAGACAACGTCATCTTGAATTTATTTTATCATGGTTGGAGTTTTCTTTTCTATTGCTTTTGCCATTTAGCACATGGTGGCGCTATCTAATGCTAATTCCTACTGATTATCATTGCGAATTCTACTTGGCCTTCAAAATAACTAAGAAATAAAACCCCGCTTAAGGGGACCCCCCCATTCTCGGGGTCAAAATTTTTTTTTCATTTAATTCGAATCTACACTAAATCAAGAATGTCCCTACAAAATTTCAAGTGAAAATCTCAAGAACTCTTGAAGATATAGCCGATTTATTCTGCCAGCATCAAGTGACGGCTAAAGGGCTTCTCAAACTTTAAACGCGTTTTTCTCTTTTGCGAATGGCGGGCACGATAACTCAAAAACTAATAACCCAATCGATTCCAAATTTTTACACGTTTTTCTGTGAGTGTATAGCTATCGTATGAACAAGGATAAAGCCAATCGGTGAAGATCTTCCTTATTTTTTAACTTGGTTTTTGTTCAAAAATCGACAATTTTCCAAAAATATGTTTTCAAAGGCCCGCCAATTTCTTAATTTTAGAGCGAAGTCAATAATTCTAGTTCATACGAGAACCAGACATGTACGCTTTCTAACACAGTTGGAATTTTCGGATTCCGATGTTCCAGTGAGGAGTTATCATGCCCGCCATCGAAAATAAGGACTTTTCTTTAATTACAAAAAAACAACAACAAAACAATAACAAAAATTTTTTGTAAGTTATTTTTCTTCTCTTTTAAATCTGCAAATATATATGTGCAAAGTTACAAACCTTAACAAGCATTGGTATTGATTTACCAGCCCATTGAAAATCTTGAAAAATTAAAATCGAGAATGGGTGGGGTTCCCTTAAGTGCAGTATTATTCCTTCAAATTGTTCTCTTGGAAGTAATAAGACTTCCACAAAGCACCACCCTTACTCATTAAACACTTTAATTTTTTATTCCACCTGAGTAAATTTTCGGTCCATTGTAGCCTCTCCTAGATGATAAGGCTGCTAGAAACAACATTTCCTTGAGTTTGTACATGGTTGGAGTCCTTGCTTTTTTTAGTGTTGCACATTTTCCCTCTGGGTGGCGCTATCACCTGCCAATTCCTACTCATTAAAATTTGTTGTTTGGCCTTCGAACTAATTTATAAGTCTGCTGTAGTCTTCCCCGGGTGATGAGACTGCCATCTATGGTTGCCTAGAAACAACACAACCTTGAATTTGTTGTCATGATTGGAGTCCTTGCTTATTTCATTTTTTTCACCTTGTGGCGTTATTTTCTGCCAATTACTAGTCTTAATTTAAAATATATTCCACGATTAGTCCTATATGAAAATCCCATTTGTCCACCTATGTAGGTGGTGCAGCATTCTATTGGTGATGAAGCTGCCATCTATCGTAGCCTAAAAACAACGCTTCCTAGAATTGTTTGGAGCCCTTGCGTTTATGGTGCCATTTAACACATGGTGGCGCTATCTCCTGCTAATTCCTACTGATTATTATTTCGAATTTTATTTGGCCATTTGGACTTCAAAATAATTTAAAAAAATGTTTATTGTCCCTTTAACGTATACATCCAAATTCAATTAGTAGTCCATTAAAGACAGGTCTTCAAAATCGAAAATGCTCGAATATTAAAATTACCCTCTCGTAGCAGTGATAGTCCTTCGAATAAATAGTCCCATTTCTAACTGTTATGGTCCTTGAAAACTATTTTTAATGTTCCACCTTAATAATCTTAAGTGTAGCCCATAGAAACCCCACATACATTTGAAACGAGCTGCTAAAAGAGTTTAATAGGTCTGATAGTTTATTGCATATATGCTTTAGCAAACTGATTAATATTTGTAGTTTAAAAATTGATTTATAAAACCCACAGCACAGCCCTTAAAAAATATTTAAGATACTGAAAATGTATTGGCCATAGATATTCAGTCATTCCGTAACAAAACTATTTAACCAGCCGATATTTTCTGAAAAAATTCGCACAGTAACAGCTGAGTTCTTTACGAACCTATCCCACATTATGTTCTAAAGAAATATTGATTTCAAAATTTTTATTACTATATCCGATATTCGTTCAAAAAACATATTCACTTTTATATCCGATATTTCAAAATGTCTCCATAAAATGTTCACTCCAATGTCAATAGCTTTAAAAAGGTGGCAGTTTTATATCAATAGCTAGCCCAATGATACCATGTGTCGTATAAGAAGTGTCATTACTAATACGCCCTTATGAACCGAAATCATGTTACATAATAAAAACATTTAATCCAATAAACGATTTAACGAGACATTTCTAGCTTCGATATTCTCTTAAAAAAATCTCCAATTTATTTCCATAATATTGTGCCTTAAAATGATAATTTTATATCTTTAAACATTTTAATGAAAAATCTGTTATTTTTCTAAATGTTTCATATCAACAGTTACATTTTAAGTAAAAAAATCCAATGGAACCATGTTGCGTATAAGCAGTGTCAACACTCATACGCCCTTATAAATCCAAATCCTTTTACAAATTAACTACAAATATTTCATAAAATGTCCTCATTAATAAGAGAGATTTAAGAAAACATTTCTAGCGTGGGTATACTCCCAAAAATTTCTTTTACTCAAAATCTTCACCAATGACACCATCTGACGTATAAGTAGTGTCAACTCCCATACGCCCTTATGAACCAAATTCATTTTACTTATTTACCTCAAATATTTCATAAAAATCCAATATTGTAAGAATGATAATCCTTCCAAAATATATTATTTTATGATATTCCTTAGAAATTGTAGCAAAGATATTTTTACAAAATCTCAAAATGCCGAGATAAATTATCTGCACGAAAAAAAAACCTTTTTTGTTTTTAAAAACCATATAAATTTTTTTTATGATTAGTTTGTAGAGAGATATTCCGAATAATGCATTTAAAAATAACACGCCTTAGAAAAAATTAAGCTGCGATCGCCAATTAAAATTAACATAAATATACGCAGACTTATTTCATATAGTGTATAACCAACAAAATTTCCCTCATTTCAATATAAAAAACCCTATCAGTATTATTATAAAAATCCGTAACAAAAATAATTACTAGTTATATTTTTATGAACTACAAAATAACTCTGCAAACTTTTCACAGTAATAATATTTTATTAAAACAATAGGTAAAAATTTAAAATTTTTTACAAACAAAATATAATACTATTTGTTGAAACTGTTAATTACATACAAATTATTTACTATCGCGCATATTGATTTAAATTTCATAAAATATCATATCATATAAATTGTGTGTATGCATTTAAAAAAAAACTTTCATATTAATTTCACATTGTAAAATATTATTTTTCAATACATTCGAATTTCATCATTATTTTGTTTCATTGCTTTTGGCCAAAAACTTTACCATCGTCCATCATATATTTCATATTTCATGCTATATTTATTTCTCACTATTTTTTTTTTGGTTTTTTTCTCTGAGTTTTCAGTAAACAGATTTATTCATGATGTCTTGTTTTTAATTTTGTTCCCAATTAACATTGCACACAATGTTAATAAAAAGGTTTTTTTTATAGAAAATCATAATAAAATAAGGGATTAATTAAAATTTATATTAGTAATATTTCACAATTTCTAGATCAATTCATAAAAATAATAATAAATTCATAAATAATAAAAATCGGTAATTAAATTATGTTAAAGTAGAGCGTATAATGTATGACAATACTCATACACCCTATGGGTAACTTTGGATTACTAATACGACACCTTGGCCAACAAAATAATTTAACTGTCTCTTCTAAACCACATTTTTATACCCTCCACCATAGTATGGAGGGTATATTAATTTTGTCATTCCGTTTGTAACTCATCGAAATATTCATTTCCGACCCTACAAAGTATATATATTCTTGATCAGGGTAAAATTCTAAGACGATCTAGTCATGTCCGTCCGTCTGTTGTAATCACGCTATCTTCTGAAGGAATTGAGATAGGGTGTTGAAATTTTGCATAGGTTATCTTTTGGCTGCAGGCAGGTTAAGTTCGAAGATGGGATATATCGGTCCACGTTAAGGCATAGCTCCCATATAACAGTGCCCCCCAATTTTCGGTATTTTGTGGTTATTGAGCGCGTTTTTCAACCGAATACGCTGAAATTTGGTACATTGGGTTCTTATTGGATACTAAATGTCCCCACAAAAAATTATAAATATAGGTCCACTTTTTCCCCATACAGCGGTACCTCCTAATTTTCAGTATTTTGTGTGGGTTTTGGTCGTATTTTTCCACCGAATTGGCTGTAATTTTGTATTTCGTGTTCTTAATAGGTACCAAATCTCTCCACATAAAATTATAAATATAGGTCAATTTTTTCGGATATCCCCCATATAAGGGTACCCCCCAATTTTCGGTAGTTTGGGGTTCTTGAGCGCGTTTTTCAACCGAATACGCCGAAATTTGGTACATTGGGCTCTTAATAGGTTCCAAATCTCTCCACAAAAAATTATGAATATAGGTCAATTTTTTCGGATAGCCCCCATATAAGAGAATCCCCAATTTTCGGTATTTTGGGGTTCTTGAGCGCGTTTTTCAACCGAATTCGCTGCAATTTGGTATTTTGTAGTCGTATATGGTAATAAATCTCCCTACCAAAAATTATTAATATTCGCCCCCTATTTTGGGGTTGTCCCCATATAACCCTCTTTTTTATATTAAAATAATTATCTGATTTATTCCGTCTTTTGAGTTTGGTTCTAAGACTCTTTTGTAATCATTTCACCTGCGGAGGATAGAGAGATAAAAAATTAGAACGTAAGGTTCGATAATGAACCCTGATTGGAGGTTCCAGAAAGAGTGGACGGATATTCCCCATCTTCAATTTGAACTAAGCTTGGAAGAAATAATAAGATGGTCAAAGTTTGGATGAAGTCTAAATTTTCTGAAACGGATTTGGTCCAAAGAAACATGGGGTGTAAAACCAATATTTCGATGAGGCACATTTTCACCGTGTTAAAGTGTATACACCCTCAGTAGCCATAAGGCTGAGGGTATAATTATCCTTTAAAAATTTCTAAAATTTGTATTATGGTTTACATAATTCGTTTTTAGAAATGTCGGTATAGGTCCACTTTTTGGCATGTTCCCTATATTTTCATTTCTAGTATCTTTCAATATATCTATGGTGGAGGGTATCCAAAGTTCGGCCCGGCCAAATTGTCTGCGAATATCTTTTGTATGCCAGTCACTAAGTAGAATTCTTTTTTTTTTATTGTGCTTTTCAAATTCCTAGCCCACGAATACATCAGTATTGTATCATAGTGCGTATAAGTGTTGTCACTACTTATACGCCCTACTGAACCCAGTTGAAATTCTCTATTTTAAGCATGTAAATGAATTGATCTGAGAAACAAATTTGAGATTAATTTTACCTATGATTAAGCCTTCGAATTTATGGATTTATCTTTTAAATCCCATTGTATGTTATTTGTAATCTACAAGGGTCATATTTTTTTACCATATGTCTTAAAATAAAGGGTTTTGTTGTCTTTTGGCAAAATTAAAAGTAAGTCAATTTCAAAATATTTTCATGTTTCCCCTATATTTTTCCAATCTCTCCTCTGAAATTGACTTACTTTTACAATCT